>NC_029788.2:26162952-26177355 GCF_000816755.2 Arachis ipaensis
TTTTTTTGTTGCATAATATATTTTAAAAGTAAAATAGTTGTTAAAATACTCCAATTTGAACCGTCTAGATTGACCTAGTACAAATTATGAGGATTTGTACTTTTTTGAGTCCTAAACAAAATTAACTAATATGCAAAAAATTATTTAGGATCTTACTAACAAGAACTTATTAAGAAATATTCAATTGAATTTTTTTTCAATTTTTCAATAAATATATTATAAATGCATTAAAAAATTATATTTTTAACGAGTGCCTTGCACTAGTAAATGGCAGCAAATTTAAAACTCTATACAGAACCAAAATTAAATAAACATTTTAGGAATATATAATTAAATGTTTTATGAAAACTTTGATTAACTGAAAATAATATTCTCCAAAAATGTCTAATTAAAGTGAGAAATTGTTATTCGAATAAAGACATGTGAAAACTCCTATCAAGGCATATGCATGCTCTAAGCGGTGCCAAATAAGACATGTGAAAACTCCTATCAAGGCATATGCATGTTCTAAGCGGTGCCAAATAACCTAAGTTCAAGAAATCTGAGGTGCAAATACTGATACTGACTCAAAAACTTGCCGCTTGAGGAGAGGTGATTTAATGTGTTACAAATGCTGAATGAACTAATTATTCAACCAATAATTTGTTGAGCTAAGTTTGATTTTGGGTCTGATATATATGATAACAAATATTATTTGGGTTGAAAGTCTAAGTCTGTTTAATGAGTGTGTGTATTAGTGATGCAGGTCCATTTACATGTTATTTCAGCCCAAATTAATGTTGCTTTAGCAACTTCAAGTGTTACAACTCTAAAGCTTCAGTCCATTACATGTTAATGAAGAAAGAAATCAGAACCTATAAACCAAGAGAGAAATCCAAAAGTTCATGGTTTGAACAAAAGAAAAAAAAGGTAATGAAACATTTGGCACTATTATAGGACAATTGTGGCTCTAGAAAGGGAATAAAAACACAAGGACAATACTACTACACAAAGAATATCAACAAATCAAAATGTAAAAGATCACAAGTAAAGTTTGGAAGAGCAAAACAAAAACGCAGAGCTATGGACAGCAGTTAGAATGGCTCAAAAATGGAAGTACTTTGCATGCCAAAGAAGACAGCAGCTCCAAGGACAATAGAGGTTGGTGGACTAGACTCTCCAACAAGCAACGTTAGTGGAGCAGGATAAAAAAAGGACTGCATGCCATAGAAGACAGCTCCTACAGATTGATGGTATGAGAAATTGGAAGAGGCAATGAAAAACAAATTGAAAGAGCAAGTTGATTCTATACAGGAGGCCTCGCTTCAACATTTAGAAGCAAGAAAAAGAGAGAAAATTCAAGAGTATCATCTCAACACTTGAATTGAATTCTTTTTCTTCTACTAGTGCTTCATTTCTGATTTTATGTTATGACTATCTAATGTCATCTTTCTGTAATTGAGAAAAAAAGGCTAATTATGTGAGTAGAAAAAACCATGAGAGAAGAGGCAAGAGAGATGAATGAAAAAGCCAAATGATTCATTTTCATGTAATTTGGTTTCGGTGAATTAGGATTCGATCTTCTTGCCAAGTTGGGAGAGTACTTGGTGGTGATTAGAATCTCTTTGGGTTCTCCTTCTAAATTGGGACAGCACTTGAGAAGTTGAGTTTTTTTGAAAAAAGTTTAGTGGTAGATACTAATTGAATTAGGTTGTAATTCAATAATATTGGTGATTGTAATCTGTTAATTATAGTGAAAATTCCATCATGATTGTGGTGGAGACTAAATGTAGATTTCATGACACATAGAAACTGAACTAGGATACATGGTGGCCTCAACCTCTTCTTCTCTTTTTTATTTTATTTCTATGCATGAGACAAAATAAAAAAATCTCCTACATATTTAATATCCTCCACAAAAATAGAGTTCAAAAAATTCAGTTTTAAACTAATTTAATTCAACTCCTTTCTCAAGTTTAAACAGTTTTATTATAATTAAAGTTAGTTTGTGACAAAATAAAATTATATACTAAAAATGTATGAAAATTAAATTCTTACTTAATAGTTATCTTGTCATTATGTTTTATGTTAATCACTATATGTTATCCTCGTAATAATTCTCTATGTATAATAAACTATCTTCTATAATTAAATTAGTATTTTTGTGAGTTCGTAGCTAATTTTTTCTATGGCTAACTTTAAAATATATGCAAGATATTTTTTTGAAAAAGTTTAGGGGCAGCAACTTTGTTAAATTCTGGCCAATATCTAATTAGCAAAAAAAAGTGAGTCATTGGATGAAAATTCACACCAATTTTATACCATTAAAATTATCATTGATAGTTATTTGATGGTTACAAATCATAAAAGTTGTTAGTCCTAACATTTTTCTTAAATAAGATGATGAAAAATAAGTGTCAATGTCAATGCATAATGCATGGGTGGGAATGTGAGATGATCGGATTAAACCGACTTTGCAAAACTGCCACATGTAAGTAACATTGGGAGAAAAGCGCTCAAATTTCTCTATTAAGGTCAACAGAGTTGAGGGCCATTAATTAGAGTTTGTGTATTGATCTATAAAAAGAATAGAGGAATGTTTGTGGTTTGAATATTACTCATAAATGTTTCATTTATTTCTTGATAATTTGTATCAATTTGACACTACATACTTATTGTTGTTTTTACTAAATTATGTGGTTTACAATGTAAAAGAATTGCTTACTTTTATCTCGTATTTGGTTGTGTTTTGTTTTTAGAATTTTAGTTTTAGGTGATCAATGTTATATTTTATTTCTGAATAGATATTTTGTTAGAAATAATGTTTTTGATCTTGTTACAATGACCCTCACATTTCTTTATGAAAACAGTTATGCTACACATACAAGTGTTTTGGCTTACAAGTTAGGCCAAACTCAACAGAAATTACGCTCACCTACAAAAGTGTGTTAACACACGCATCACGTTTCCAAAGCGCTCCTTCACCATTATGAACGATTTTTCTTCTTCTTCTTCGATGAAAACCATAACTGTCATTTTTTCTTCGCGTTTCTCCTCCTCTTTCTCTTTCTTCTTCTTCTTCTTCTCATTTTTTTGTGTTTCTCTTCCTTTTTCTTTGCTTGTTCATCTTCATCGTCGTTTTTCTCCTCCTTCTGCTTTTGATTTTGCAACATTATGTATTTTTTTTCTTTGTTTGATTTTTCCTCTTAAAAAAGATTATGAGAATATGAAATAAGAAGATGAAGAAGAAGAAGCAGCAGAAGATGAGGAGAAAGAAGAGGAAGAGTTCTGAATTATGCAGAACTTATCAGAATAAAAATACACCCGAATATCTTCGTTTTACACCCAAATTTGCTGCAAATACAGAAATGAATTATGCTACGTGTACATTAAAATCAACCACCAAAGTCAGCCACCAGTATAAAATACATACTGGAATACAAATATACATTGAAGATAAAGTAAAGCACACATGTATTTATAAATAAATACATTAGTGGCTGATTTTAGTATACAAATAGCATTTTTGTTCAGAAAAATATTTCCTCTAATGCTGCATTTTTTTCTTCTTCTTTTCCTTATTTCTTTCTTTCTTTTAGTTAAATGAATGTAAGTTCATCCTCTTCCAAGTAATTTTGTAGCATTATGTGTTTCTTCTTCTTTGTTTGATTTTTTTTATTTTTATCCTTGTTAAAAGAGTAAAACAAGAAGAAACTTGAGAGGGTAAAACAAAAAGAAAAAGATGAATAAGAAAAAAAGAAGAAGAAGATGGTGATGATGATGAAAAAAAGAAAGAAGAAGAAGCAGAAGATGAGGAGGAGGAAGAGGTAGAGTTCTAAATTATGCAGAACTTATCAGAATAAAAATATACCCAAATATCTTCGTTTTACACCCGAATTTGCTACAAATACAGAAATAAGTTATGCTACGCGTAACTAAAATCAGCCACCAAAGTCAGCCACTAGTATAAAATACATACTAGAATACAAATATACATTGAAAATAAATGAAAGCACACATGTATTTATACACAAATACATTGGTGATTGATTTTAGTGTCTGATTTTAGTGTACAAATAGCATTTTTGTACAGAAAAATATTTTCTCTAATGATGTATTTTTTTCTTCTTCTTCTTTTTCTTATTTCTTTCTTCTTTTAGTTAAATGAATGTAAGTTCATCATCTTTCAAGTAATTTTGCAGCATTATGTGTTTCTTCTTCTTCTTCTTTGTTTGATTTTTTTGTTTTTATTCTTGTTAAGAGAGTAAAACAAGAAGAAACTTGAGAAGGTAAAACAAAAAGGAAAAGATGAATAAGAAAAAAAGAAGAAGAAGATGGTGACGATGATGAAAAAAAAAAGAAGCAGCGAAAGATGAGGAGGAGGAAGAGGAATAGTTTTGAATTATGCAGAACTTATAAAAAAAAAATACACCCAAATATCTTCGTTTTACACCCAAATATCTTCGTGTTACACCCAAATTTGCTGCAAATATAGAAAAATATTTCCTCTAATGCTGTATTTTTTTCTTCTGAATTGAACCACACCTCAGCCACTTGATTGGATTCAAAAACAATAATCAATGTCATTCTGGTTCAATTGACAATCTGAACTTGAATTATTCATTATATTCAAGAACGAGATAACTGATGATGGAGGAGAAAGGAAAAAAGAAAGGAAGAGAAGAAAATCCAATGAAAAAAGAAGGAGGAAGAGGAGGAGGAGGAAGAGGTGGTGTTATGACGACGATAACGAAAAAGAAAAATAATGAAGAACGTGTGTGCATTGATTGAAAAATCTATTAAGGAGGAGCGTGAAACATACGTGCCATAAGAGGCGCGTTTTAGGAGTAAGTGAATTTCAGGACTTGTAAGACTTGTGTTGAGTTAAGTAATTAACTAAATTAATTGATGATGACAAATATTATTTTATTGGGCTAATTACCCAATTAGTTTTGTTGATTATTTCTGATTCAGTGATGCAGGCCATAATAAGAAAACATAGCAGCAGCCTAATATGAAACAAAATGAATCTGTTGGTGGGCTGTCAAAACAATGGAAGCTCAAAGAAAACAAAGCAAGGAATTTAAATGGGCTAAACTAGAAAAGAACCAACCCAAGCCCGAATTCATCTCTCAAGCTAATCCCTCGAAATTGCTTCCACTAAAGCAACGTTCACCATTTTCATTCGGTCAGAACTCAGAGAAGAGAGAGAAAGCTTCATCGCTAAGCCATTCATCGAAGAAGAAAGAAAGAGAAAGCTCAATCCAAAAAGCAAAAGTCTAATCACCAAAAATCAAACCATATCAAGCTAAGTCTGAAGCTAAAGGTGATTTATTTCCATTTTGCATGCATCCAATTTTCTTCTCTTCTTCTCAAACTCTCTACTACTCAAGATTGAGATAGATGAAGAAAGTGATCTCTGTTCACCACTGCTATAAATCAATGATCAAATTTGTTTCTTGGGGACAAAGTAGTATCTCAAGGGTTCAGATGTGGGATTACCATTGAAAATATTTTTCTTTGCTATCCTAAGGCTTTCGGTCAAGAAAGAGGGTCAGAACCAAAGTTCCTAATTTGAGGATTAATGGAAGAAAGTGAACGGCTAAGCTGGTAGCACACAGCTCGAGGAGTTGACTTAGTAGAGAGCAACTCAGCAACATGCAAGGAGATACAAAATACAATTTTTTTCATTATTCTGAAGCTAAGGAGAGAAAACCAGCATTTGAGGCTTTTGTTCAGAGAAGAGCTCTCTGATAAAGTTCATTATCTTGGACAATGTTTTCTAATCAAAGGAGCATTCCTCCAGAATGAGGAACTAAATCAGAAGCAAGCAAATCTGGTTCATCACATAGCAACAGAGGCTGTTGAAGCATCAATCTCCTTCATGTTCTACAGATTGTAATTTCATTTTCTATGTATATCTTTCAGTAATTTCTTGAGTGTGAAAAGGCATAAAAAGAGAGCTCAAGTAAAAGTCAATGAGTGTTAAAAGCCTGAGTGATACACTTGAGAGAAAAGCCTAGAGTGATTTCACATTTCTTTAGGTTGATTCTGTGTCTTGTATCTTGTACTAGTGAGGTACCGCTTTTCTTAGTTGGGTGAGCACTAAGAGTGAAGTGTTAGGTATTTGCATAGCTAAGTCAAGTTAGGTTAGAACTTGAGAGTGGAAGGATTGTGTCAATCCTGTGAAATTGGTGTATATAATACTTTAACTATAGTGAAAATTCTCCCACTGTTGTGATGGAGACTGGATGTAGATTGCATCACACAAGGCAACTGAACCAGGATACATGATGGTGTCAGCTTCTCTCTTTCCTTCTCTGTTCTGTTTTCTGATATTCATAAGACAAAACGAAAATTGTCTCATAAATTTTCCGCTGCTGAGTTCAAACAGATTCAGACTGAAAGTTTGTTTTAAAGGCTTATTTTATTAAAGTCAAAGAAGGTCATAGATTCAACCCCCTCTTCTCTAAGCCTTCTATAACCTTCAATTGGTATCAAGAGCCAAGGTCTCAAGAATCAAGCTTCACCGCTTGGAGCAAAGGTCCAATGTCGAACAACTTGAGCACAACCACAGTTAACTATACTCTAACTGAAGACCAGTCAAACAACAGGCCTCTCTTCTTCAATGGGAAGAACTATGCCTACTGAAAAGAGAGGATGAGAATCTTCATTCAATCCATTGATTACAACATATGGAAGATTGTTGTGAGCGGCCCCAAGATTCCAATAAAAACAAGTGTTGATGGAGTGGTGACTCCAAAAGAAAAAACTGAATGGAATGATGACGACAAGAAGAAAATAGAGCTGAATGCAAAAACCATCAACCTTCTTCACTGTGCTATCAGCTTTGAAGAGTACTGAAAGGTGTCTAAATGGAAGACTGCCAAAGAAATCTGGGAGAAACTCCAGGTTACACACAAAGGCACTAAACAGGTCAAAGAAATGAGGATTGATATGCTGCGAAAAGAGTACGAGATGTTTAATATGAAGGATGGAGAAAGCATTGATGAAGTATTTGAGAGGTTCTCAATCATAATCAACAACCTTGATGCTATGGGTACAACCTACTCAGAACAAACCCTAGTGAGAAAACTCCTTAGAAGCCTCACAAAGGAATGGGAAACAACTGCCACTGTCCTAGCCGATAGTAATAACCTAAGCCCTATAACCTATGATAAGCTGAGAGGAAACCTCCTTGCCTATGAAGCCACACACACAAACCCAGACTCAAAGAAAAAGGGAATAGCCCTTAAGTCAAAAATAGAATCAAAAGAGAGTGAGTCTAGTGATGGTTTTTCAGATGATGAACTTGTATTTTTTGTTAGGAGACTTAGAAGGATAATGAGGAACAAAGGCAAGTACAAGGGTTCAAGCTCAAAGGAATACAAGAAGAACTTGAGCAAGGTGATTTGTCATCATTGCAAGGAGACTGGACATTTTAAGTTCAACTGTCCGAAGCTCAATGGTGCGGAATTTATAACCACAAACTAATCGGCAAGTGCACCGGGTCGTACCAAGTAATACCTCAGGTGAGTGAGGGTCGATCCCACAAGGATTGATGGATTAAGCAACAATGGTCAAGTGATTTACTTAGTTAGACAAGCAGGAAATGGTGTTTGAAGGTTCAAAAGCATTAACAATAAATTCAGAATATCAGAAAGCAAGCAATAAATTGAAGTGAATAATATATGAGAAAACAGTTAAGGCTTCAGAGTTATCTATTTTCTGGATTGACTTTTCTTACTAATTATTTTAATCATGCAAGATTTAATTCATGACAAACTATATGTGACTAAACCCTAATTCCTTAGACCTTTTTAGTCTCCTCTAAAATTCATCAACCGCCAATTCCTTGGTCACTTAATTCCAATTAAAGGGTGAAGCTTAATTCTAGTTTATATGCCACAGAAATCCTAATTACCCAAATATAAGAGGATTATATGTCACGTATCCCGTTAAGTCCAGATAATTAGAAATTTAGGAGAATATGTTTTCAAGTTGTTGTTCAAGTAAAGAACTTTTCCAAGTTATACAAGAACTCAATTAAAAAGAAGGTCATACTTCCATTCCACCTAAATTCATAAGATGAAGAACGAAAATAATTCTTGAAATATAAATCAATGCATGAATTAAAATAGAAAAATAATAGTATCAATCCATACAATAGATAGAGCTCCTAACCTTAACAGTAGAGGTTTAGCTGCTCATGGTTCAGAGAGAAAAACTAAGATTCTGAAAAACTGTAAATTACGGAATGAGGTAGAGGAGAAAAGAGCCTGAAGGGTTGATTCTTTTCCCTTTTATATCTAATCCTAATTAATGTAAAATATATTTTCTAAAAACTAAATAAT
Organism: Arachis ipaensis; assembly: GCF_000816755.2. NCBI lineage: Eukaryota > Viridiplantae > Streptophyta > Magnoliopsida > Fabales > Fabaceae > Arachis > Arachis ipaensis. The sequence continues at coordinate 26,171,286 of NC_029788.2, forward strand.
ATCTTTTCCTAATTATAATTAAAATGCGGTTTAATCAGAAATCTACGTAAATCTTCGGATGGCCTTAATTGGACGCTGGGACCACTTGGTGGTTGAAGATCTTGCGCTTAACTTGAGTTGGGGCACGCCTAACTTGGAGTGGCCAGTGAGAATTGGCGTGCAAAGCTTGCCTAGGCGCCTAACTTGAGTGATCATGCGCCTAACTTGAAGTGAAGGGGCATTACTTATGTGTTGTTGTTGATGTGTTGTTGTTGAGCCATGCACCTAACTTGAGAAATCTCAAGTTAGGCACAGCCTTGGCAGCTTCCAGGGAGTATTGTTAGTGAAACTGGTGCCTAACTTGACAATTTGGGCGTCTAACTTGGAATGTGGCCTAATCCTTGTGCGTGCTTATTAATGTCTTGCGCCTAACTTGAGAAATCTCAAGTTAGGCGCAGCCTTGACAGCGTGGTTGGAGAAGAAGTATGGACTATTATATATCTTTGGAAAGATCTGGAAGTTAGCTTTTCAATGCCGCTATAATCACATCAATTGGATCTCTGTAGCTCAAGTTATTTCTGTTTGAGTGCAAAGAGGTCAGGGTTGACAGCATCATTCGCTTTCTTCCTTTTCTGCTACAAAACTCCATCAAATCCATCCGAATGCTACCTGAAATAAATAGAAATTGCAAACAACTCAAAGTAGTATTCATAATGGCTAAAGATAATTAAATCTTGATTAAACTCAACAATTTGAATGCAAATTCACTAGGAAAAGATAGAAAAGATGCTCACGCATCACTCAAGAAGGAAGACAAAGGGAAGAAAGGAAAGAAGAGAGTGCTCATGGCATCTTGGGAGGATCTTGAGACAGAGTCGGATAAGGAAGAAGACTCTGAAAGTGAAGATAAAATCTGCTTCATGGCTGGTGATGATCAACTTGATGAGGTAAATTACTATGACTTGTCCATAGATGATTTACATGTTAAAATTGATGATCTCACACAAAACTCTTCAAAACTGCTGGAAAAATACACTAAATGTAAATCTGAAAAAGAAATGTTGAAAGCTGAAAATGATTTTTTGAGAGAAAAAGTGAAGAAAACTGAATGTGCTTTGGATATTATTGGAAGAAAACAGATTTATAAAATCTGAACTTGAAAAACTAAAAGGAAAGCACATTGTGGATCCTTCTCAAGAACTTATTGCTGAAAATGAAAGACTAAATGAAATGATTAAAAGATTGAATGGTGATTTAGCAAAATTTTCTCAAAGTTCTAGCAACTTGGACAAATTACTTACAAGTTAAAGACCATTATTTGAAAAATCTAGTTTATGTTATGTAACCAAGGAAAGTGCAGTTTTTAATGATTCCTCTATGAAATTTGTGGCTTTTTCATCAAAAACTAAATCCACTTCCAACAAATCTGATCTTGGATATGTTCCCACACATGAGGAGGAATTTGATGAACTTTATAATAGTGAAAATGAGCCATCATCAAAGACCGAACCCACATCAAATAGGTCAAGTCTGGGATACATTTTGAATAATGAGGCTGCTTTTAAAAATTCACCATTTTACAATAAAACCTCATATTCGAAAAGTCCAAATGCTTCCAAAAATTCTGGTTAGAATACTTTTGTAAAGAGGAACAATCATAACAAAAACAATTTTGTTAAAAGAAATGCACATCTTCCAAAAATCAGAAAATTTCAGTTATTTAATCATTTCCAGCATCATAACTCTTCTCAATCTCAGCAATATACATAAAAAAAATCATTGTTTTAATTGTAAAAAATTTGGTCACTCATATTCACAATGTTTCATTGAAAAAATAATAATAGGAAACCAAATTTACAATGTTGTTTGTGATTTCAATGCACTGGATAACCAAGGTAGATTAACTTCAAAGGATCCAAATTAATTTGGATACCTAAGGTTACTTGAAGTTTTAATGCAGATTTGTCTTGCATCCAATAACAAAAAGGATATGTGGTACTTGGACAGTGGATGCTCAAGGCACAAGATTGGAAGGTCAACTTTCTTCATCAAACTAAACAAGTATGATGGAGGCTTTGTGACTTTTGGAGATGATGAAAAAGGTAAAATTGTGGCTGTTGGAAAAGTAGGTAATAATCACTCTACCTTCATTAATGATGTCTTTTTAAAAGATTGGAATGTTGTGTTGTAAATGAAAAGACCAATCAAGTGTTGTTTATTGCTAAGTGTTGTAATAATGTATATGGACTTACCCTTGATGAACTAAAGGATCAAAATGTAGCTTGTTTTCATTCTAAAGAATCTGAAAAGTGGCTATGGCACAAGAGATTGGGCCATGCAAGTATGTTTCAAATAAACAAACTTGTCAAAAAAGGATTAGTAAGAGGTCTTCCTTTGATAAGGTTGACAAAGACATCACTTGTGATGCTTGCCAAATGGCAAAATAAACAAAGAGTTCATTTAAATCAAAGGAAGACATCACTACTAAAAGACCACTTGAATTGCTACATATGATTTATTTGGTCTAACAAGAACTCAAAGCTTAGGTGGTAAACATTATGGTTTAGTAATTGTGGATGACTACTTTAGGTTTGGTTGGGTTTTATTTCTTGCACACAAAAATGAAGCCTTTATGGCCTTTGAAATTTTTACCAAGAAAGTTCAAAATGAAAAGAATTTAAAGGTCTATTCTATAAGAAGTGATCATGGAACTAAATTTGAAAACCAATTATTTGAATCCTTTTGTGAGAAATTTGGAATATCTCACAACTTCTCTTATCCAAGGACACCACAACAAAATGGTATCGTAGAAAGAAGGAATAGAAGTATTCAAGAAATGACAAGAGCCATACTTTGTGAGGGTAATGTTTCAAAATTCCTTTGGGCTGAAGTGGTTAACACAGCTTGCCACAGTTTGAATAGAACTATCATAAGAAAATTTTTGAAGAAAATACCTTATGAACTTTGGAAAGGTCACCCTCCAAACTTAAACTACTTGCATATCTTTGGATGTAAATATTTTGTTCTAAATAACAAAGATAATTTGAAAAAATTTGATCCAAAGGCATATGAGTATTTATTTGTAGGATATTCCACAACTAGTAAAGTATATAGAATTTATCATCAAGATGCTAGAATAATTGAAGAGTCCATACATGTTACATTTTGTGACACTAACTTGGTTCAAGGCATTTTAAAAGATTGTGATGCAAGAAATCAGGTTCAAAATGAGGATGGAAAAGACCAAAATCGTGAAAAAGAAAATTCTGCCCAGAAGGAATCTGAAACAGCAGTTGCTGAAAATCTTGCACGAGACAATTCTATTTTGTTTCATGAATCTGGAGAAAATCCTGAAACCTCTAGCTCCTTGAATCCCTCAGTGACCGAATCTGCCTCCAAGTCCACTAAACCTAGGGAATGGAGATTCCTAAAGAATTATCCACAAGAGTTTGTCATTGGAGATGTATCACAAGGTGTCAAAACACGTTCCTCCACTAGAAAAGTAAATGAAGAAATAAACATTTCTTTTCTCTCTCAACTGGAGCCTCAAAACGTCAAGGTAGCTCTTGATGACCCTTCTTGGGTAAAGGCGATGGAGGATGAGAACCATGAGTTTGAAAAGAACCAAGTGCAGACTTTAGTTCCAAAACCTAGTGGAAAGAAAGTAACCGGTACCAAGTAGATATTTCAGAACAAGCTTGGTAAAGATGGTAGCATTGCTAGGAACAAAGCAAGACTAGTGGCTCAAGGATATGACCAAGAAGAGGGAATAGACTTTTATGAATCCTTTGCCCCTGTTTCCAGAATGGAAGCCATAAGACTTCTTCTAGCTTATGCTGCTTTTTGTGGTTTTAAATTATATCAAATGGATGTGAAATGTGCATTCTTGAATGGTGTGATAGATAAAGAAGTGTATGTGGCACAGCCACCTGGTTTTGAAAATAAGGAAATTCCTGACCATGTTTTCAAACTATCTAACGTTCTCTATGGTTTAAGACAAGCTCCTAGAGCTTGGTATGAGAGACTTAGCTCTTTTCTCTTGAAAAATGGTTTTCAAAGAGGCACCACAGACACTACTCTATTTATCAAGAATTCTAATGATTCTTTCATTCTAGTCCAAATTTATGTTGATGACATTATTTTTGGGTCAGCTAATGAATCCCTTTGTACTGAATTTGGAAAACTCATGACAAATGAATTTGACATGAGTATGATGGGTGAACTTAATTTTTTCCTTGGGATACAAATTAAGCAAACTGAAAATGGTATTTTTATTCATCAAGAGAAGTATGCCAAGGAACTAGTGAAAAAATTTGGTATGGAAAATACCAAACCCATGGAAACTCCCATGCACCCTAATTCAAAATTAGAAAAGGGAGAAACTGAAAAAGATGTAGATGAGACTAGGTATATAGGAATGATTATGTGTCTTGTATCTTGTACTAGTGAGGTACCCGTTTCTTAGTTGTGTGAGCACTAAAAATGAAGAGTTAGGTATTTGCATAGCCAAGTCAAGTTAGGTTAGAACTTGAGAGTGGAAGGATTGTGTCAATCCTGTGAAATTGGTGTATGTAATACTTTAACTATAGTGGAAATTCCACCACTGTTGTGGTGGAGACTGGATGTAGGTTGCATCGCACAAGGCAACTGAACCAGGACACATGATGGTGTCAGCTTCTTTCTTTCCTTCTCTATTCTGTTTTCTGATATTTATGAGACAAAACAAAATTGTCTCATAAATTTTTTGCTGCTGAGTTCAAATAGATTCAGACTGAAAGTTTGTTTTAAAGGGTTATTTTATTAAAGTCAAAGAAGGTCATAGATTCAACCCCCTCTTTTCTAAGCCTTCTACAACCTTCAACTTGTATAGCAAAAAGACTTATATGTGGAGATGAATTCTTATGCAAATTTGGTGAGCGATAAGTTTTACTAGGTAAGAATGCTTTCATCAATCTTACTTAGGGCTATATATGGATTGGATAATATCTGTATATCTGCAGTAATTATTCGCATCCGATCCAAATTTTGCGTATATTATTCGATCCACAGAGCCATCAGATCAGATTAGATCCACACTATGGTAGGATTGGATTGCGGATTTGGCAGTAATATATGCGGTCTAATCCGCAAATCTGCATATCCACATGTCTCATATAAATAGCATAGTTGTTGAGTTGCTTTTTAGTAGGATGAATTGCTGATTTAGTGTGTTGTTTCACCAAGTATTGTGTTATGAATTTTAGTATGTTGTTTTATAAATTTTATGATATTTTGTTTTAAATTGTTTATGTTGTACTTCAACTTAGAATAATTAAACTTAGATCTTGTGTTATTATTTTTTTTTTATTATTCAAGAGAACTTTTATTGATAATATTTTAGGAGTAAATAGACTTAAACAGGTGAAAATTTTAATTTTTTGGATATATATTTTTTGTAAAAACAGCTAAATAGGGTTTTAAAATATTTTTTTTAATTATGCGGATATATCCGATATGTGGATCGGATCAGATCAAATCCAACCTAAAAAAAAATACGGATATCGTATCCAATCTAATTTGATAAGTATAGTGTAGATCAGATATAATTATAGACTATATTCGATCCGATCCGTGTGCAACCCTAATCTTGTTGTATATTAGACTAATGTGCTTTTTAATTCTTACTAGAAGAGATAAAAATTAAGGACACGCATGTACTTGATGAAATTCATTGGAATCTATTTTCCTCTGTTAATAGTCAATGACTTTGAATAATATAAAGATTTATTTATCTTACACAAATAAAGTTTAGAGACCTAAAATTTAATAAAATTATATTGAGAATTAAAATATTCGATGCAAAATTTTTAAAAACCTATGAGTATATATTTTAAAAATTAAAAAGTTGATTAGTATTGGTTTAAAGTATAACAAAAGTTATTTATTGGTGAATTTTGGAAGAACACAAATACCACTAGATTTATCGGCATATTTAGCAGCAAATTAAATCAGACGGTATAAATTTTATTAGTAACTGTTTATCGATGAATTTTTTTAAACTTTAATTGGCGAAATTCTGAAGTTTATTATCATCGAATTTATTTACCAGTAA
>NC_029788.2:26177978-26185724 GCF_000816755.2 Arachis ipaensis
TAATTTTAATTTTTTTCTATATTTTTTTAAAAAATCAATGCATAACATTAGATATAAACTCAATAATTTCAAAACTAACAAAATTTAAAATTTTGAAATTTTTTATAATAATTTGTCTATAATTTTTTGTTAAACGTTCACAAACAAATTCAAGCATTAAAGTTTAGACTAAGAAAGAAAATTAATAATGACTCGTGTAAAGAAAAAAGTAGCAAACTTTAACAATTAACAATGCTTGTATTGTACTGATATATGAGATAGAATTTCACACAAAACCAATTTAGATCATTCTAAATAAGGAGATAATCTCATATTAGCAAACATTTTCTAGAGCAATTAAAGTTATTAATCCTTATGTAAACATGCTCATGCTTTATAGAAATTTATCAAAAGTAACTAGACAAATAAACACTTAGTCATATTAAATTCATATCATAAATCAAAACATATTATTTATTACATAACTTATAGATACTCAATTGAAATTTTTTCTTAATAATTTTATTGGTAGATCCAACTATTGAGACTCTAAATTCTGTAGATAATTTTTTGTCAGTTCAATAAAAAAGCCCACAAAAGTTGCTATAAAAGAAGTATTTTTTTTTTAGGTGCAAAGCAACTATTACTTTAACATATCATTGAGGAATTTAATTGGTAGAATTAAATAAAAAAATTAAAGTTCATATATTTAAATGAGTAAATTACAACCATGAAGAAGAAGATGTTGTTAATAAATTGCAACCATGAAAAAGAATAGGTGGTTAAAAAATTATTAATAAGCTCAGAAAAATTAACAATAATCAACAATAAGTCAATAATTAACTCAAAAAATTAACAAGTTAAGATTAACTCTAAAAATTAACAACAATCAACACTAATTAATTTAAAAAATAATTAACTCAAAAAATTAACAATCAACCAAAATACTATCAACTCAGAATAAATCCTAAATTACACCCTACCTAACCTAACATTATTTAATTTCTAATTACACTAAATTAATCTAACAAATCCTAATCACACGTTTCATTAAAAAAATTAATAAAAAATGAATAAAATCCTAAACAAATAAAAAAATTCAACTCTAAATTACTCTAGCTTCAACTCTAAAATAAATTCTAAACCAATTTATCTAATTAATTACCATAAATTATACCCTATCTATCCTAATCTAATTTAATTTCTAATTACACTAATTAAATCACTGTAACAAATCCTAATTACATATTTCATTAACAAAATTTAATCAAGACTTTAATAAAATACTTAATATAATCCTAAACAAATTGAAAAATATGAAAACAATTATAAAAAAATTACCTCTGATGGTGGCTACAGGATGGTAGAATCGTAATCGTGATAGGAGGCGACAATGAAACCTACGGTGGTGGAATTAGAGTTTAATAAATTTTATGTGTAATATAACAAACAACCAAAAGAGAAAATGAAGACCAACCTTACCTTTGGCGCGGTGGACCTCAGCGACGGTAACAGCAATGCAGTGATGACCTTCAACGACAAAGGACACCAACAGCGGCAGCGGAGGATTTCCATGGAGACTCTAGCAATAGTGACGATGGCATGCTGTTTTGCGACAACAATGGGGCAAAGCGGCAGCGATGAGGATGGGGCTAAGCGGCATAGACAATAGCTTTTGGGATGGCGCAGCAACCTTCTTCAATGGAGGAGAGGGAGAGCAATGAGAGAGAGAGTTTGTAGAAGTGAGGGGAGGGGTTTCGCATTTAAATTTTACTCCAAATTTACCGTCGAATGTACCGGCAAAAAAATCCAATGATAAGGTATTTGTCATTGCCTAATCGCCGTATTTCACTAAGTCATGTTACCGTCAGAAATTTCTGATCGAAAATCCAACCACTGCAAGAGATGCGCTTAATACCGTCGGATTTACCCCATTAGTGGAAAATCTAGTAAACTCCATTAGTGGAACACTGTATTTTAGTGACCCATAATGCGTTACCGTCAGATTTATCCGCCGATAAATCCGACAGTAACGAGCTCTAAAATTCAAAGCGCGAACCCTCTCCCAATTCATTTCGAAATCTCCTCTCTCTTGCTCTCTCTCTCTCTCTCTCTAACCTCTCTTCTCTCGCTCTTTCTCTAACCCTCTCCTCTCCCCGTCACTCCATCTGCCCTGCCGCCACCACTGCCTCCTGTCGCCGCCTCCTCTCCTTGCACAATCCCTTCTCTACAGTGACAAATTTGCTCAAGCCGCGCCTTTGCTTTGTGAAAAAACTACATCGCTTCTGCTCTGTGATGAGGAATCTGCACCGCCGCCGACCACCTTCTCCATTGCAAGTAAGTTGGTCATTTCAACCATTAGATTTTTTTGAAATTAATGTTTGGATTTTGCTGTTAAATTCTTTTTAATGTATGTTTTAATTTCAACTTGATTAGATTTTTGTGACATTGAGAGTTTAAATTATGTTACTGTAAAATTGGGTTTAGGGTTTGGAATTGATTACTGTGAAATTGGGTTTAGAATTTGGATTTTGCTATGAAATTATTTTTAATATATGTTTTAATTTCAAATTGATAAAATTTTTGTGAAATTAAGATTTAGAATTTAAATTATGTTACTGTGAAATTGGGTTTAGAGTTTGGAATTGATTACTGTGAAATTTTTGGATTTTGTTACATTATTAGCTTTCTTATGCCCTAACTTTCATTCATCGTGTTGATGATTGAAATCATTTTTGTATAATTAGTACTTACTTTGTTCTTATTATTGTTGAGAATATTATTTTTACAATCTAGTTAAAATTTAGCACTAATTTCATATAGGTTTGGTTATCATATACTAGTTTAGGATTTAGGATTAAGTTAATTTACGATTAAGTTAAATATTCTGCATGAAATGTTTTGAATTTAATTGAGTTTTGACTGATGCTGTAGATTTAGATTGGTGGGATTTGTGAAAATCGTAAAGATGGATATATGTCCAATTTTAGGGGAGATTATGTCAAATTTTTTTTTGAAATAATATAAATGTTGAAGGTTTTGTGTTGTATATATGCTGATTAGTGTTAATAATATATTCTCTTTGTAGACATGACGACAGGTAGTAGAGGTAAAATGAATGGATTTCGTGGTCATGGTAAAGGGAGGGTTTTCACCGGATCTCCAAGGGCTACTCAGTCATCTCCCTCTATCCCAACTACCCCGTTGACCATTGTGACTTCGCAGGCAGATTTAGTGGACCAGCAATTCATCATTCTCTCAAACCCGAACTACGTGCCTCTTTCTGCTATGTCCATCCCCTTCCTCGCCCCTGCCTCTACATCTCCAGTAACAGAGCCCGTAGTGGGTGATTCCTCTAATTCGTCCTAGCCAGATGCCCTCCACCACCGTCTGACAAACAGAGCTAATAGGGTTTCACTAAGGTTGATGACTTTCATGAAGACAAAGAGCAGACTGGTATGTAATTTATTTGCTAATCTTTGTTAATTATTACTTGAATTAATTGTTACTTGATTTATTTTATTAGTTGGTTTCAATATATGTAGTCTATGTAGTTAGATAATGAGGCGACATTGAAGGAGACATTCAAGTATACCCATACATTGAAGACTAACAAAGAGAGATTTGCTAATGAGCTATCTGCGGCTCATGTGAGAGTTTCAATTAATTCTAACTTTGAATTTATTCGGTTTAAAGTCAATTAACTGTCATCATAATCACAGTGTGTGTTATACAGGAGGATTACATTACATGCAGAGATTGGAGGGCGCGACCCAGCAATCTCAGCCCCTAGTGGGGACGACCCTATCAACTCCAATGCCTCAATGGTAGATCCTGATAGGGTTTGGCGCGAGACTGCCTCTGAGCCCTACAAGAATCGTGTCTTTGGGTTGGGGTTGTTCTTCGCCAGCGGCCTCTGCACCTCTACATTGGCGGCTTAATCTGCCCTGTCTCTGCCACAAGCCCTACCGATCCCGAGAAAGTTATCGACTTGAGGAAGGAGGTGCAAAAGCTCACACAAAAGCTTCACTAACAAGCTCAGTAGAGTGAGTAGAGGTACAACGAGCTTCTTGCACACGTGGAAGGAGTCGTTGCCATCAGCTCAGACCTGATGGAGAAGCTGGAGTGGCTAGAGGTTTTGCGAGAGCACATGGAGGTAAAGTAGATGTGCGTTGGAGGCAGCGCGCGGTGCTGCTGGTACCAGCGATAACACTGCTGGTGGGGTACCGACATCAGCACCTACTCCGCCGCCTCAATAGGGGCAAGACGACGACAACGACGATTACCAGAATCCGTAAAGTTTAGGGATTTAATTTATTTCATGTCTATTTCAGTGTATTCTACTTCTTTGATTTTTTATTATATTCAGACCATTGATATTTAATAAAATTATTAGTTGATTTCTGCCCTAATTTTATAAACAAAAATTTTAATTTGACTACTAATTGTGGGCTAATTGGGCACCACAAAACATAATATAGTGCCAAAGTTACCGCCGTACCAATCCAACAGTAATCATCAACTTAGTTTTGCCGTATTAATTAAAAAAAACTGACGCAAAATCCGCCGGTAATTAGTGCCAGACGAAATAATCTGCCGATAAAAATTTTCCGGCACTGTTTATATCGTCAAATTCAATCTGATAGTAAACTAATTACCAACGAATTTATTTGATGAATCTACGGTAATTCCAATGGTACTCAACATATTTCTTGTAATAGACGCTATTAAAATTAATTTTTGCACTTTTATTTATCATCAAATTTAGTTACGAAATTTTAGACCCGACAGTAACTAATTTTATGGACAAATTTTTACTTGTAACTATCAAAAAGTCTACTGCTAAATCTGTCGGTAATGCTCGTTGCTAAATTCGATGGTAAATTTAATAATATTAAGCGTATTTTTTTGTAGTGTAATATGAGTCAATATTGTATTGGTTAGCGACCAATTAATCCAAATATGTTAAAAAAATTTAGTTTCGTTAAGAAATGTTTTTTCTCCCCTTGTTGTTATACATTCTAACTGAGTGGACTTGAAAACAAGAGGAAAACATGTGAATGGTTAGGTGTTAAAACTTAACAGTATAAAATCTCATGGACGAGCCCTATATTTTAAATTGTGGGTTAGACACAAATAGTTTCTTTAACTGGTTAATCCTATTATTACTCAAGTCTTTTGTTTGTTGTTCATCTGCGTGAAAAGTTATTGGATGAAAGTCAATGCTTGTCAAGCTATTAATTAATTTTCCTTCCCTTAAATTTTTTCATTCAATTCATAATAGCATTGACTTTTAATATATATCACATAGAACTCAAATCCGTCCATTTTTATGCAATGATCATGTTTTCTTTGATTTTAATGCTTGGATTTTTCATAAGTTGCATGTGGAATGAAAATATCTTTAGAATTTTCTGTGAATAATTTATTTATCTTTGTTAAGTTAAGATTAATTTTAGAATTTATAAATATGATAACAAATATTTATTAAATTAAAAATTTAAAATTAATTTAATGCATGTTAGTAATACAAGTTTATTGCTTTATATCTCAGTCTAACACTCAAGTTGCTTCAACAACTTCAAAAGTCACAACTTTAAGGCTTCAACTCATTAAACTTAATAAGCAACAATAAAAAAATTTTAAGCCAAGAAAAAAGGTTCGAAAATTCATGAAGAAAGAAAGGAAGTGGGACATTTGACAGTATTATGGGACAATTGGGGAATAAGAACAACAACATTACTTGAAAGACATCAGTAAAGTAATATTCAAAAAGTGAAAAAGCAAAACACAACATGCAAGAGAGCAGAAGTGGTAGAGCAGTTCTTTGGACAGCAGAGGTAGTAGAGCAAAGTGAAAAAGTATTGCATGCCAAAGAAGACAACTGCAACGAAAAGAACGCACCAGAAATTGAAAGAGGCAGTGAAAAAAATTTGAAGAGCAAGCTGCATCCTATAAAGCTGGGCTCACAACATCATTTGAAGGCAAGGAAAAGGTGGCATTTGAGCATCATTTCTCACACTTAAGTAGGAATTATTTTTCTTCAACCTTGAGCTACATTCAAAATTTTAGTGTTATGGCTATCTAATGTTATCTTTCTGTAATTGAGAAAAAGACTTGTTATTGTGACTAAAAAAATATGAAAAATCCATGAGACAAGAGGCAAGAGAGATGCATGAAAAAACCAATACAGTTTCTGTGTAATTTGATTTTGTTAAACTAAGGTTTAGTTCTCATTGCCAAGTTGGGATAGAACTTAGTGGCTGATTAAACCAGTGGGTTCCCCTTTGCTAAGTTGGGATAACACTTGGTGGTAGTTAGACTTGGTTATAAGCTTAGAATTTGATACTAGATAAATTAGAATTGTAATTCATTGGTATTGGTGTATGTAATCTGGTTGATTATAGTAAAAATTTTACCATGGTTGTGGTGGAGACTAGATGTAGATTTCATGGCACTAGAAAAATAAATCAAGATACATGTTGGCCTCATTATTTTCTTCCTTTCTCTGTTTATTTCTAGTTTTAGAGACAAAAAGAAAAAAATCTCTTGCATAATCAGCTTCCGCAAAAAACAGAGCAAAAGAAGTTCACCTCTGAATTCAACTTGATTCAACCCCCTTTCTCAAGTTCTATTAGTTCCATCAATTGGTATCAAGAGCAAGGTCTCAAGGAATTAAGTTTCACATCTTTGAGCAAAGATCCATGGCCAACAATATGGGTGCTAACATCATGGCGTACACACTGACCGAAGGACAGTCTAACAATAGACCTCCCTACTTCAACGACAATAACTACTCATACTGGAAAGAGAGAATAAGAATCTCTGTACGATTATTATCAATGGACTGGACATTCCAACAAAGTAAAATGATGATGGAGATGTGGTGCCAAAGGAAGACAATGAGTGGATAGAAGAAGAAAAGAAGAAGGTTGAACTCAATGCCAGGACAATCAACCTAATGCACTATGCTATCAGTTTTGAAGAATACAAAAAAGTTTCAAGGTACAAAACTGCCAAGGAAATCTGAGACAAGTGATGAGCGGATATTTTATACGCTTTTTGGGGTTAATTTCATATAATTTTTAGTATGTTTTAGTTAGTTTTTAGTTTATTTCCATTAGCTTTTGGGAAAAATTCATATTTCTGGACTTTACTATGAGTTGTGTATTTTTCTGTAATTTCAGGTATTTTTCTGGCTGAAATTGAGGGAGCTCAGCAAAAATCTGATTCAGGCTGAAAAAGGACTGCTGATGCTGTTGGATTCTGACCTCCCTGCACTCAAAGTGGATTTTCTGGAGCTACAGAACTCGAAATGGCGCGCTTCCAATTGCGTTGGAAATTAGACATCCAGGGCTTTCCAGCAATATATAATAGTCCATACTTTTCTCAAGGATAGATGACGTAAACTGGCGTTCAACGCCAGTTCTCTGCCCAATTCTGGCGTCCAGCGCCAGAAAAGGATCAAAAGTTGGAGTTCAATGCCAGAAATAGATCCAAACCTGGCGTTGAACGCCCAAAACAGCCTTATGCACATGAATTGCTTAAGTCTCAGCCCCAGCACACACCAAGTGGGCCCGAGAAGTGGATCTCTGCACCATCTGTCATAGTTTACTCATTTTCTGTAAACCTAGGCTACTAGTTTAGTATTTAAACAACTTTTAGAGACTTATTTTGTATCTCATGATATTTTTAGATCTGAACTTTGTATTCTCTGACGGCATGAGTCTCTAAACTCCATTGTTGGGGGTGAGGAGCTCTGCTGTG
>NC_029788.2:26185729-26188508 GCF_000816755.2 Arachis ipaensis
GCGTAGTGACAGACGCAAAAGGATAGTAAATCCTATTCCGGTACGATTGAGAACCTGCAGATGATTAGCCGTGCGGTGACAGCGCACCTGGACTATTTTCACTGGAAGGATGGATGGTAGCCATTGACAACGGTGATCCACCAACACACAGCTTGCTATAGGAGGACGTGCATGCGTGAATCAGAGGACAGAGGAAAGCAGAGATTCAGAAGACAAAGCATCTCCAAAACTCCAACATATTCTCCATTACTGCATAACAAGTAACCTTTAACCCATGCTCTCTTGTTCATTCGCAATTCAACTGATAAATATAATTGACTTCCTGACTAAGAATTGCAAGATAACCATAGATTGCTTCAAACCAACAATCTCCGTAGGATTCGACCCTTACTCACGTAAGGTATTACTTGGACGACCCAGTGCACTTGCTAGTTAGTGGTACGAGTTGTGAAAAGTGTGATTCACAATTCGTGCACCAAGTTTTTGGCGCCGTTGCCGGGGATTGTTCGTGTTTGGACAACTGACGGTTTATTTTGTTGCTTAGATTAGGAAAAATTTTTCTTGGTTTAAAGTCTCTTATTATTATTTTTGGTTAAAATTTTAGAATCCTTATTTTCTTTTTCAAAAAAAAATTTTTTTTTTAAAAGTAATTTTTATTGAATTTTTCTTGTTTGATCTTTAGTTTTTCTTGTTTTGTGATTTTTCTTGTTTTTCTTGTGTCTTTTCAAAACATTAGTTTTCAAAAAATACTTCTTCAAAACAAGTGTTACATTCATAACTCATTTGGCTAGAGCGTTGGTCTGTGTTCTTGGTAATTGGGTTAGAATCTTTTATATTCTTTTCAAAATCTTCTTTTTCATAAATAATAATTTCTCTATTAAATTTTGTGCCAAACTTTAAGTTTGGTGTTTTCTTGTTGATTTCCCTTTGGTTTTCGAAAATTTTGGTTTGGTTTTCTAAAAATTTTAAGTTTGGTGTTCTTTCTTCATGTTCTTGTGTTCTTGTGAGTCTTCAAAGTGTTCTTGAGTTTTCCTTGTGACTTGATCTTAAAAATTTTAAGTTTGGTATTCCTTGGTGTTTTCTCTCCAAAATTTTCAAAAACAATGGAGCACTAGATCTAAAAATTTTGAATCCTGTGCTATCTTATTATTTTTCTCTCTCCTCTTTAAATTCAAAAATATCTTTTCTCTCTGTTTTAAAGCTAATTTTCGAAAATTACCTTTAAAATTCAGATTTTTACTTCAAAATTTAAAACCTTTTTCAAAAATCATCATATCCTTTTCAAAACTTCCTAACCACCTTCTCTCTCTCCTCATTTTTTCAAAAAATTTTAACCATTTTTATTTATTTTATTTTAATTTATTTTATTTTCGAAATAAATAAATAAATAAATAAATAAAAATAAATTTTTTTATTTTACATCATCTCCCTTTCTCCATCATGGATCTAAGTGGAAATGAACAGTCCAGAAGGACTCTGAGGTCATATGCTAACCCCTCTACTGCTTCATATGGGAGTAGTATCTGGCGTTGAACGCCCAAAATGGGCACAGTTCTGGTGTTCAGACGCTAGGAACAGACAAGGAGTTGGCGTCTAACGTCACTCCAGTTTCTACTTCTGGCACTCAATTGCCAGTGAGGGATCAGACACACACAAATGCTGATAACAACCCCTCTAAAAAGGCTTCTTCAACCACTTCTGTAGGCAGTAAATCTACAGCAACTAAGGTTGAAGAATATAAAGCCAAGATACCTTATCCTCAAAAACTCCAGAAAGAGGAGCAGGATAAGCAATTTGCTCGCTTTGCAGATTATCTCAGGACTCTTGAAATAAAGATTCCATTTGCAGAAGCACTTGAGCAAATACCTTCTTATGCCAAGTTCATGAAAGAGATCTTGAGTCATAAAAAGGATTGGAGAGAAACAGAAAGAGTTCTCCTCACTGAAGAATGCAGTGCAGTCATTCTGAAGAGCTTTCCTGAAAAGCTTAAAGACCCTGAGAGTTTTCTGATACTATGCATATTAGAAGGTAATTGCACCAAGACAGCTTTATGCGATCTTGGGCAAGCATCAACCTAATACCTGCATCCACTATCAGAAAGCTTGGCTTAACTGAAGAATTTAAACCAACCCGGATATGTCTCCAACTTGCTGATGGTTCCACTAAATACCCATCAGGCGTGATTGAAGACATGATTGTCAGAGTTGGGCCATTCGCCTTTCCCACTGACTTTGTTGTGCTGGAAATGGAGGAGCACAAGAGTGCTACTCTCATTCTAGGAAGACCCTTCCTAGCAACTGGACGATCCCTCATTGACGTCCAACAGGGGGAAATAACCCTGAGAGTCAATGATGATGAATTCAAGTTGAACGCTGTCAAAGCCATGCAGCATCCAGACACATCAAAAGACTGCATGAAAGTTGATCTTATTGACTCTTTGGTAGAAGAGATCAACATGGCTGAGAGTCTCGAATCAGAGTTGGAAGATATCTTTAAAGATGTTCAGCCTAATTTGGAGGATTCAGAGGACATGAAAGAGCCCTTGAAATTTCTTCTGGAAGAGGAAAAACATCCTAAACCCGAGCTCAAGCCATTACCACCATCCTTGAAATACGCATTTCTGAGAGAAGGTGACACTTTTCCAGTGATTATAAGCTCTGCTTTAAATTCACAGGAAAAGGAGGCACTTATTCAAGTGCTAAGGACACACAAGACAGCTCTTGGGTGGTCCATAGGTGACCTTAAGGGCATAAGCCCAGCTAGATGCATGCACAAAATC
>NC_029788.2:26188864-26209304 GCF_000816755.2 Arachis ipaensis
TATTTTATTTTAATTTATTTTATTTTCGAAATAAATAAATAAATAAATAAATAAAAATAAATTTTTTTATTTTACATCATCTCCCTTTCTCCATCATGGATCTAAGTGGAAATGAACAGTCCAGGAGGACTCTGGGGTCATATTCTAACCCCTCTACTGCTTCATATGGGAGTAGCATCTGCATACTCTCCATTGGAGTCAGTAGCTTTGAGTTGAATCCTCAGCTCATTATCATGGTGCAGCAAAGTTGCCAGTATTCCGGTCTTCCACAGGAAGAACCTACAGAGTTTCTGGCACAGTTTCTACAGATTGCTGACATAGTACATGATAAAGAAATAGATCAGGATGTCTACAGACTGTTAACTTCCATTTGCTGTAAAAGATCAAGCTAAGAGGTGGTTGAATAACCAACCTAAGGCCAGCATAAGGACATGGAAACAGCTAACAGAAAAATTCCTGAATCAATACTTTCCCCCAAAATGGATGACACAGCTAAGGCTTGACATCCAAGANAGAGGATCCTATGGCATTGCCATGGATCACAATATGGAGGCCATTTCGGAGGTGAGCGAATAGCCACCAAGGTCCTCCAATGTGGCTTCTATTGGCCCACACTCTATAAAGATTCCCGAGAGTTTGTACGTAACTGTGACAGTTGTCAAAGAGCTGGCAATCTACCTCATGGTTACGCCATGCCTCAACAAGGAATCTTGGAGATTGAGTTGTTTGACGTATGGGGAATTGACTTCATGGGACCTTTCCCACCATCATACTCAAACACTTATATTCTGGTGGCAGTTGATTATGTATCAAAATGGGTTGAGGCCATTGCCACACCCACCAATGATACTAAGACAGTGCTAAAGTTCCTCCAGAAACATATCTTTAGCAGATTTGGTGTCCCTAGAGTACTAATCAGTGATGGGGGCACTCACTTCTGCAATAAACAGCTTTACTCTGCCATGGTTCGGTATGGAATTCGCCACAAGGTGGCTACTCCATATCATCCACAAACTAATGGGCAAGCTGAAGTCTCTAACAGAGAATTAAAGAGAATCCTAGAACGGACAGTAAATACCCGTAGAAAAGATTGGGCACGGAGCTTGGATGATGCTCTGTGGGCTTACAGGACAGCATTCAAGACCCCTATAGGGACCTCTCCATACCAACTCGTGCATGGTAAGGCATGTCACCTGCCCGTGGAACTGGAACATAAGGCCTACTGGGCAACCAGATTCCTAAACTTTGATGCCAAACTAGCAGGAGAAAAACGATTGCTCCAGCTAAATGAGCTAGAGGAATTCAGATTCACAGCTTTCGAAAATTCATAATTATTGGAAGCAACTGAGGATAGAAATACCAAAAATCACTAGGAATCAAGTCACAAAGGCAAGGAAGAGACATAAAAGATCTCAAGAACATCATTGGTGCCTCAAGAAGGAAATGCCATCATCACTAAGGTGGACTCGTTCCTTGTTCTTACTTTCTCTGTTTTTCGTTTTCTCTATGTTAAGTGCTTATCTATGTTTGTGTCTTCATTACACGATCATTAGTAGTAATTAGTGTCTATTTTGATTTTATCCCCAATTAAGTTATAGTCTATTTTTCTCATCATCAGCAAACATGAATAAAATAGTAGATCTTTTGAATAAGAGGCAAAAAAATTTCGAGTTTTTAATAAGAAAAATTCTAATTAGTAACATGTGGTGGCAATGCTTTCTGTCTTCTGAATGAATGCTTGAACAGTGCATATGTCTTTTGAATTTGTTGTTTAAGACTGTTAAATATGTTGGCTCTTGAAAGAATGATGAACATGAGACATGTTATTGATAATCTGAAAAATCATAAAAATGATTCTTGAAGCAAGAAAAAGCAGCAAAGAACAAAGCTTGCAGAAAAAAAAAAGAAAAAAAAATATATATATATATATAATAAAATAGGCGGAAAAAAAATAGAAAGAAAAAGAAAAAGCAAGCAGAAAAAGCCAAAAGCTCTTAAAACCAAGAGGCAAGAGCAAAAAGCCAATAATCCTTAAAACCAAAAGGCAAAGGCAAATAAAAAGGATCCCAAGGCTTTGAGCATCAGTGGATAGGAGGGCCTAAAGGAATAAAATCCTGGTCTAAGCGGCTAAACCAAGCTATCCCTAACCATGTGCTTATGGCGTGTAGGTGTCAAGTGAGAACTTGAGACTGAGCGGTTAAAGTCAAGGTCCAAAGCAAAAAGAAGAGTGTGCTTAAGAACCCTGGACACCTCTAATTGGGGGCTTTAGCAAAGCTGAACCACAATCTGAAAAGGTTCACCCAATTATGTGTCTGTGGCATTTATGTATCCGGTGGTAATACTGGAAAACAAAGTGCTTAGGGCCACGGCCAAGACTCATGAAATAGCTGTGTTCAAGAATCATCATACTAAAATAGGAGAATCAATAACACTATCTGAATTCTAAGTTCTTATAGATGCCAATCACTATGAGCTTCAATGGATAAAGTGAGATGCCAAAACTGTTCGGAAGCAAAAAGCTACTAGTCCCGCTCATCTAATTGGAATCTGAGCTTCACTCAAAAACTCTGAGATATTATTGCTTCTCAACCCATTAGTCTTCTATTTTATTTGTCTAGTTTCTTGAGGACAAGCAACAGTTTAAGTTTGGTGTTGTGATGAGCGGATATTTTATACGCTTTTTGGGGTTAATTTCATATAAATTTTAGTATGTTTTAGTTAGTTTTTAGTTTATTTCCATTAGTTTTTAGGAAAAATTCATATTTCTGGACTTTACTATGAGTTGTGTGTTTTTCTGTAATTTCAGGTATTTTTCTGGCTGAAATTGAGGGAGCTGAGCAAAAATCTGATTCAGGCTAAAAAAGGACTGCTGATGTTGTTGGATTCTGACCTCCCTGCACTCAAAGTGGATTTTCTGGAGCTACAGAACTTGAAATGGCGCGCTTCCAATTGCGTTAGAAAGTAGACATCTAGGGCTTTCCAGCAATATATAGTAGTCCATACTTTGCTCAAGGATAGACGACGTAAACTGGCGTTCAACGCCAGTTCTCTACCCAATTCTGGCGTCCAGCGCCAGAAAAGGATCAAAAGTTGGAGTTCAACGCCAGAAATGGATCCAAACCTGGCGTTGAACGCCCAAAACAGTCTTATGCACATGAATTGCTTAAGTCTCAGCCCCAGCACACACCAAGTGGGCATCATCATTCCCTATGAACGCGTGCCTGACAACCACTTCCGTTCTACCGTAGAATGAATGAATATCTCTTGGATCTCTTAATCAGAATCTTTGTGGTATAAGCTAGATTGATGGCGGCATTCATGAGAGTCCGGAAAGTCTAAACCTTATCTGTGGTATTCCGAGTAGGACTCTAGGATTGAATGACTGTGACGTGCTTCAAACTCGTGAGTGCTGGGCGTAGTGACAGACGCAAAAGGATAGTAAATCCTATTCCGGTACGATTGAGAACCTGCAGATGATTAGCCGTGCGGTGACAGCGCACATGGACCATTTTCACTGGAAGGATGGATGGTAGCCATTGACAACGGTGATCCACCAACACACAGCTTGCTATAGGAGGACGTGCATGCGTGAATCAGAGGACAGAGGAAAGCAGAGATTCAGAAGACAAAGCATCTCCAAAACTCCAACATATTCTCCATTACTGCATAACAAGTAACCTTTAACCCATGCTCTCTTGTTCATTCGCAATTCAACTGATAAATATAATTGAATTCCTGACTAAGAATTGCAAGATAACCATAGATTGCTTCAAACCAACAATCTCCGTGGGATTCGACCCTTACTCACATAAGGTATTACTTGGACGACCCAGTGCACTTGCTGGTTAGTCGTACGAGTTGTGAAAAGTGTGATTCACAATTCGTGCACCAACAAGCTCAAACTCACCTATGAAGGAACTAAACAAGTGAGAGAGACAAGAATAGACATGCTGATGAAGGAATACGAGATGTTCATCATGAAGGAAGATGAAAGCATCGATAAGATGTTCGAAAGGTTCTCAATAATCATCAACAACGTAGATGTCGTTGGAAAGAGCTATTATGAAGAAACATTAGTAAGGAAGATCTTGAGGAGTCTTACTAAGAAGTGGGAAATAAAAAAGTACAGCCATCTTTAAAAAAATGATTTGATAAAAATCACTTATTATGAGCTAAGAGGCAAGCTGCTGGCCTATAAAACTACTCACATGACTCAAGACAGAGATGACTAAAAGTAAAGTGTATTGAAATCAAGAATAATAGCCAAAGAAGAAGAATCTGATGACAGTATCTGAGATGAAGAAATTGTGCCCTTTGCAAGAAAAATGAGAAGATTAATGAGATTCAAAAGCAAAGGCAAAGGAACCATGTTTAAGATTTTAAGAAGGATCAATCCAAGTTTACTTGTCACCACTGCAAGGAACCAGGTCACTTTATGTCCGACTGTCCTCAATTGAAGAAAGGCAAAAAATCAAAGAAGGACAAAAAGAAAGTGCTGATGGCAACATGGAAAAGCTTGGAAAATGACATTGATTCGAAGATGAAGAAGATTCTGATCAAGAGGCTCAAATGTGCTTGATGGCTTATTATACGGATATGGATGAGGTAGATCTTTCTAATTTATTCATTGATGAATTGCACTATATTATCAAAGATTTATTGTGAACTCAAAATTTTTTTTTGATAAATATGTTAAGTGCAAGAAAGATAATGAGGCGTTGAAAGTTGAAAATGAATTTTTGTTAGAAAAGGTAAAGGAAACCGAAGCTTGTGACGAGGAATTTTTGAAAGAAGAAAATAATGCTTTAAGAGCTAAATTAAACAAATTTAAATTCAAGCATTCGGTTTCAGCCTCTACTGATTTAATTGCTGAAAATAAAAGGCTAAATGAGAAAATTAAGAATCTTAATGGAGACCTAGAAAAATTTGTTCAAGGTTCACAAAATCTTAATAAATTACTTGTCAAAGATCCATTTTTGAAAAATATAGACTTGGATTCAAAGAGGAAAGTAACTCTATTTTCAAACAAACTTGTAAAAAATCTGAAGCTTCCTCTTCCAAGAATGTTAAGCCCAGAATTTCCAGCAAGTCTCAAAATTCAGCAAATAAGAATCATTGCTATAAATGCAATAGAAATGATCATGTTCCTCAACAATGATTCATTTTTCTAAAATCTTTTGGTGATAACAAAATATATAAAGTTGTTCATGATTATAATGCTCTTGGACAACCAAGAAGATTTCACATAAATGGATCTAAATAGATTTGGATACCTAAGGTTAGTTGAAGAACATGCAGGTTTACTTTACATCCAAGAAGAAAAAGAACATGTGGTATCTTGATAGTGGATGTTCAAGACATATGATCGAAAATACTACCTTCTTCATCAAACTCAACAAGTATGATGGAGGGTTTGTCACTTTCGAATATAATGGTAAAGGTAAAATAATTGCCATTAATAAGGTTGGCAAAAAAAAATTTTTTTTTACTTGCATAGATAGTGTTTTTCTAGTAGATGGCTTAAAGAATAATCTATTGAGCATAAGTAAATTATGTGACATTGGATATACAGTAACATTTAGGAAATTAGACTACAGAGACATAAATAAAAAAAATAAGGGCTATTTTGTTTATTGCAAAAAGATGTGATAATGTCTATGGTCTCACTCTAGATGATCTTAAGGTTCAAAATGTAACTTATTTTTTATTCAATAGAATCTAAAAAATGGATGTGGCATAAGAGATTAGGACATGCTTGCATGTTCTGAATTTCTAAGCTTGTTAAAAGAGGTTTAGTAAGAGGTCTTTTTAACATTAAGTTTGATAAAGTCATCACTTGTGATACTTGTCAAATGGGTAAACAAACAAAAACTTTTTTCAAACCCAAGGAAGATGTCTCTACTAAGAAACTATTGGAATTATTGCATCTTGACTTGTTTGGACTAACTAGAACTCAAAGTTTAAGAGAAAAAAGCTATGGAATGGTTATTGTGGATGACTACACTAGATTTGGTTGGGTGTTCTTCTTAGCTCATAAGCATGAAACATTTTCTATTTTTGAAAAATTCAGCAAGAAGATTTAAAATAAAAAGGATCTAAAAATTATCTCAATTCGAAGTAATCATGGTAAAGAATTTGAAAACCAACATTTTGAATATTTTTATGATGAACATCACATATCACACAACTTCTCCTGTCCTAGAACACCACAACAAAATGGTGTTGTAGAAATAAGAAATAGAAATTTATAAGAAATGGATAGAGTTATGTTGTATGAATATGAAGTTTTCAAATTCTTATAGGCTGAAGCTGTAAATACAGCTTGCTATGTTTTAAATCGAACGCTTATAAGAAAGGTTTTGAAGAAAACACCATATGAACTTTGGAAAAGACACCTTCCTAATCTCAATTATTTTTATGTGTTTGGTTGCAAATGTTTTATACTGAACATAAAAGAAAATTTGAAAAAATTTGATCTTAAAGCACATAAAGGCATTTTTCTTGGTTATTCCACTAATAGCAATGCATATAGAGTCTATAACAAGAACTCTAAGACTGTTGAGGAGACTATGCATGTCACATTCTGTGAATCTAACATTATTCCTAGTGTTTACATTGATGAAAGCCTAAGAAGTAAAGCTGAAGTGACCAAGATTACTGAGACAGAACACTCAAACTCGACCTCACAAGAAACTGCACTTATAAGCATTGAGAATGACAATTCTGCAGGAGAAAATTTGGAATTATCTCCCGTCGTAGCAGAAAATCCTAATGCTAAGGCTATTGCTAATCAAGATGAACCCGAATCTTCAACTCAGACCAAAAGGCCAAGAGAATTAAAATTTCTAAAAAGTTATCCAGAGGAGTTCATAGTTGGTGATTCCTCCAAAGGAATGACAATAAGACCATCTTTGAAAAGAGCCAAATCAAATAATATGGCTCTTATATCAAAGATTGAACCTCAAAATGTCCAAGAAGCACTTGTTGATCCATCTTGGGTATTAACAATGGAGGAGGAATTACAGCATTTTGAAAAGAATCAAATTTGGACCCTTATGCCTGATTCAAATAGAAAGAAAGTTATAGATACAAAATGGATCTTCAGAAATAACTTGGGTGAAGATGGAACGATTGTCCAAAACAAAACAAGATTAGTTGCTCAAGGCTATGATCAAGAGGAGTGTATTGATTTTAATGAATCATTCGCACCTGTAGCTCGAATGGAAGCCATCACATTGCTCTTAGCCTATGCGCCTCATTATGGCTTCAAGCTATTCAAAATGGACGTAAAGTGTGCTTTTTTTTAATGGAATAATAGATAGAGAGATCTATGTGGCTCAACCTCCTGGATTTGAAAACAAAAAATTTTCAAATTATATTTTCAAAGTAGCTAAAGCCTTGTACGATTTGAGACAAGCTCCTCGAGCTTGGTATGAGAGGCTTAGCTCATTTTTGTTGAAAAATGATTTCAAAGAGGAGCCACTGACACCACTTTATTTATTAAAAACTCCAATAATTATTTCATTCTTGTGATAATTTATGTTGATGATATCATTTTTAGATCTTCTAATGAAGTTTTGTGTGCAGATTTTGCTAAGCTTATGACAAGTAAATTTGATATAAGCATGATGGGAGAGCTCACTTTCTTTCTAGGCTTGCAAATAAAGCAAACTACAAAGGGCATCTTTGTTCATCAAGAAAAATATGCCAAAAAACTTGTTAGAAAGTTTGGATTGGACTGTGCTAAACCTATGGGAACTCCTATGCATCCAAACATCAAGCTAGCTAGACAAAGATAAACATGCTAGAGATGTAGATGACACAAGATATAGAGGAATAACTGGTTCCTTAATATATCTTACTTTCTCAAGGCCTGATATCATTCAAAGTGTTGGTATGTGTGCTCAAGATTTCAATCAAAGCCCAAAAAATCCCATCACACATTTGTGAAAAAAATTATTCGATATGTGCTTGGTACCACTAATTATAGTTTATAGTATCCTAAAACTGATTTCTTTCAATTAATGGGTTATTGTGATGTAAATTTTGCTGGGGATAGAGTTGATAGAAGAAGCACTAGTGGCATTTGTTGCTTTCTTGAAAAATCTCTCATTGTATGGTCAAGCAGAAGCAAACAACTGTTAGCTTGTCCACTACCGAAGTTGAGTATATTGCAACCTCTTCATATTATTCTCAATTATTGTGGTCTAAAACTCAACTAGCTGATTACAAGTTAAATGCATCTAATATTTCATTATTTTGTGATAATATGAGTGTCATAAATATTTCAAAAAAATCCTATTTTGCACTCTAGAACAAAGTATATTGAAGTTAGATTTCACTCTATAAGAGAACATGTGCAAAATAAAAATTTAGACATTTAATTTATTAAATCAGAAGACCAATTAGCTGATATTTTTACTAAATCATTGATTGAAGAGAGATTCTGCAAATTGCGTACTACATTGGGCATTGTTGATTCTTCTAATATCTCTTGATTTTTCTAATATTTTGGTTCAGTGTTTTATCTCACAGGACAAGATGACACTATAAGAAAATAAGTCTATTGCCACGCTTTTAAAGCGTGGCGAAAAGCTGAAAAAAGCGTGGCGATAGCTTTTCGCCACGCTTTTTGAGCTACCGCCACGCTTGAGAGGGTGACCTATGAAAGGGTGGCGGTTGCTCTATCGCCACGCTTTTTTCAGTCTATCGCCACGCTTTTTTTTGCCACGCTTTTTTACAAATTGGCACTTTTAAAAGCGTGGCTGTAGGTGGGAGATATGGCCACGCTTTTAAAGTGTGGCGATAGGGCAGATCTGGCCACGCTTTTAAAGCGTGGCGATAGGACAGATCTGGCCATGCTTTTAAAGCGTGGCAATAGGGCAGATCTGGCCACGCTTTTAAAGCGTGGCAAAAGGAGAGGTATGGCCACGCTTTTAAAACGTGACAATAGGAAGAGATACGGCCACGCTTTTAAAGCGTGGCCATAGTAAGATATACTGCCACGCTTTAAAAGCGTGGCGAATGCCTTGTTAAATTAAAAAAAAAATTCTTTTCCTTACTTGATCTTCATTGCTACACAATATAAATTTTCAATCCTTTTTTATTACCAAACCTACAAATATAGTATGCAATTTTTATTACAAGACATATCAAACAATAATTAGTGACATATATAATTTACTATAATTGTTTTATACATTAAAAAACTAATATTCAAATACAAAATAAATCTCGAGTTCAAATTCCAAAACTAAAAACCGAAGAAAAATACAGAAACAATACAAGTTAGAAATGCTCATAATATATCAAATTACACTAATAGAGATGCTCATCAGCCTAAATACTTGGTAAAAAATCAGAATCAACCTAAAACTGCTCCACTTTGTGCATTAAGCGTTCAAGTTATCCATTCCAATACTAGCCTGCAGTAAAATATCAAGAACAATAAAGCAACAGAAACTAAACTATGCTCACTGATTGGTAAATGCAAATCTAAAAGTACAATAATACGAAACTAAACTATGCTCAAAACATTGTGGAAATTGATACCCTTCAAACATTGTGGAATTCATAAAATTATATGATGCTCAAAATTAGAAAACTAATAATAACTTTTTCTTTAATATATGAGAATCACAGATAAAATTAACTAAGAAGGCTGATCTGAAGAAACAATTACCATGTGCTGTTATGTCAACAATGCGCAGGCCTAGCGCATCCAACTGACTCCGAAATTGTGAAGTATCAGCTGGTTTCTCAGGCTTCTTATTCTGTTAAAAAATAAATGGCAGGGCATTGATTCTTAGAAGCATTACAAAATCATAGTTGGATTATTTACTTAAACAAGTTGATTGAGGAGGTTACTTAATCAAAAGAACAGAGCATCCATGCGCACGGGCGCAGACATTCTCATCAGAGCATCCTATGCTTAACCTTCGAAAGCCATTAAGCACCAAAAGATTTGACACATCTTGACAAATACAAACTTGACACTATGGATGTACTTGTTTTAACTTTCTCTTGACAAAACTTTTCACATATTTGTATAAATTTAGAAAATAATCATAACGTAAAAAAATAAAAAATAAAAATAAGTTTTTGAGCTTTTTCCTTCTTTTTGGATTTTGGTAAAAGCTAAATAGGGTAGCTTCTAATTAAAATCAATTTTCAAGTTTCTTACAAATTTATAAAAAAAATCAAGTTGTAAAATTACTATTTTGAAAATCAGAAACAAACACACCCCTATATCAGTGGCCAATTATCATAAGTGAAAATAGATGTCATCTCAGCATCTTTATGTGAATTTCACACAGACAATATTTGCTACAAAAACTACAGTAGTAGGAATTATAACCAAAGGGACCAATACCCATTATTAGTAGTATAGATATTCAACATTTCACACAAACACACACATATGGTGTAGCATATTTCATGGTTTTATAACACCAAAATAACATCTTTTTAAGCTTGTGTTAACCATAAGAACCAAAACAAAAGAGGCAACAACTAAACATGACTACTAGAAATTTCTAACAACTATTCCAATGGAGAAAAAAATTGAAATTTACCCACCTCTCCATTCCATGACATGGGAGACCACCATTGATATGTTCAAATGTCAGTATCTTGCCCACAGCCAGATACTCTAGCACCTACAAAATGAAGTTGATCAAGCATGTACATACACTCTCTTAGCACTAACTTCATATACAAAAATTTCAAAAACAAGCAGCAGCAAACCCTCAATTTCAAACTTCAAATTTGTAATAATTTTATGCAAGTGAAGCATTTCATTGTTAATTAGTTTCTGCTATATTCCATACCATGCACTGTTCATGAAAACAATAAGTTAGTACAAGATTGTCTTAATAAAGTACATATAATAAGAGCTTGAATGAGCAAGAGGAATACCTTGAACATGTGCATTATTGGCGCAAACAGAACCGTGAAGAGCAGAAGATGATAAGTTAATCTTGTAGTAGTATAAAATAATTTATACCACTCAAATCTTTTATTTAATATGCAAAGAATAGAATCATCAACAGAAGCAATTGTTTATTAAACAGCAGCAGTAAATAGCATGTTTCCCAGGTTCAAGCAAGCAGCAAACAGAATTCATATGACTTAACTAGTTCCACAAACTGAAATCATTGCAGTTCATATAATATGGACCAAGCAACAAGCAGAGCAGCACTCAGCAACAACAAACCAAGAAAAATTAATGAAATAGTAACACTTTCACAGCATCTATTTTGGACAATGAAAAAAAAATACAATAAACAGCAATCACAAGTCCAGAATTCAACACCAAAACAGCACAATAAACAAGTTCATCCAGGGCAACATTCAGAGGAAATAAAAAATCTAAAATAAAGTGAATTGAGAACACTGGACATCGGGCAACCATCATTGTAAAGACTAAAATGCAAATCAGAAGACATACCTTTACAGATTCATATATATCTTCAAACAACAAGCTAAGATCACACTAACCCGGTTTTGATATCTTTCAATACAATATTTATTAGGTTTCGAGAACTTTAGCTAATCTGTTTATTAGCTAATGAAGCTACCGAATTCATATATACAAAAAAATTTCTTAGGGCAAGAAAAAAAAGTAGGCTACAGTTTAGGAATTGTAAAAATATATAACAGCTAAAATATCAAAATTCAAAATGCAAGTTTTGAAATCTGAATATCTTCTCACAAATTCCCCAAATTTTCAAATTATGCCAATCACCCGTTCCCCAACAAAACCTCCCCAAATTGTGCACAACACTAAAAAAATCCCTAAAATTATCAAATGCACGAACCAATTTCATATCCGAAAAGCAATGCTGGCGCGAATTGAAACATGAAAGAAAGAGGAGAAGAACCTGAAACAACGCAACGAAAGCAACAATTCCTTCAACAAGGGCAAGACTGACATTGACACCGAGCAAGAGACACGAAAAATAGTTGCTGCCTCCAAGCTCCGACATCTTCCCACATTGTCCCTTGTCGTATTCACTTTTGGAAGGAATCGGTTGAAAGAGGTGGCGCTGACGCTGACGGTAAGGATGCTGGTAACGGCGACGAGGAGACGAGGCGGAGGGGGAGCGGAGGCTAACGGCGCAGCGAGGGTGGTTCTGGTGACGGTAGGGATGTGAGCTCCTCCAGGGGTAGCCAGGGTGAAAGAGTGACTAGGGTTAAAGAGTGAGTTTGATCGCGAAAAGGGTAGCTCGATTAGGGTTGGGGACTGGGTTGAAATCTCTTCAATTGGGTTGGGGACCGGGTTGGGGCTGGGTCTGGTTTTTTTTTTTTAAAAAAAAACCTTTTGGCCACGCTTTTAAAGCGTGCCAAAAGAGGACCAGGATATGGCCACGTTTTGTAAGCGTGGCCGTAATGAAACTCTGTCGCCACGCTTTTAAAATGTCCATGTTTCTCTCTATGGCCACGCTTTTGAAGCGTGGCAGAAAAAAACGTGGCCGTTTCTCTAATCAACTGCCACCCTTCAAAAAGCGTGGCCGTTGACCCTTTTCGCCACGTTTTTGAAGCGTGGCAAGAAAAAACGTGGCCAAATCTCTATTCAATCGCCACCCTCACAAAAGCGTGGCCATAGGCCTATTTTCTTATAGTGTGAGATAATTCTGGGCAGATGATAAGTGGACTTCACTAATTAAATTGTCACTACCTTGAACCGTTGTGAACATATCAGATTTGGTGGGGCTAATGTGCTTGCTTCTCTATTCTCAAATGGGATATATGTGTTTGATTGTGTTGCGCCTACTTTGGACTTGAATTTTAAAATAATTGCTTTCAATATTAATTTTTTTAATGCATTTTCTGAAAACAAGGTTCATTTGGTTACAACTGTGAAATCCAATATTTTTTAAAATTTTCATTTTTTCAACTCAATTCAAGTTGAGACCTTTGCACTACACTAGGTCTATATTAATGCATCACTACATGCACCATTTCATACACACTTCTCTCCATTCTCTCACCCACTCTTCATATTTTGCAACTGACCAGTGATCTATAAGAATGGCTCGCAAAAAGAGAGTTGTCTGTAGAGGCACTCACAGTGCTGTTCAAACTTCTGTTCTGATCCATGTACTTCCATTTTCTTAAACTCCCATTCATCTCCTTCTCCAACCTATTCTCCTCCATCTCCTCCTCCAAACACCATTTCTAAAGAAATGGCTCGCAAAAAAAATCATTGCTCACCGTCCTGGAGTGGCTTCTAGGCCAACCTCATCAGCTCCTAAGCCAACCTCATCTCAGCCAAGCTCCTCTCGTGGCAAGAGGCCTATCAGCGAAGAAGAAGAAAAGCTTCATCCCTCTCCTACTTGCCCTAGTCGCGGTATGGTCATTGATTTTCAACTTCATAGTGTTTCTGAACCAAAACTTCCAAATCCCATTGTTTATAAATCCTTCTATGCTGATTTTCTAAAAGTTTTCTATGATTTTCATCACTACAACTCCTTCATGAACCACATGTTTTTCTGTAAAGACATCATTAGGCGCCCTATCTGTTCTCCTAAGCTTGTCAATCTTGAATGTCTTCGTAGAAAAGGTCTGAACTTTGTGTCTTTGTTTGTATTTCAAGGATAGATCTTGATCCTCTCCATTTGTGAAAAAGTCTATCCTGATCTTGTGAGACAGTTCTATAGTAACATGTCCTAAAAAGAAGAGAGGATTTCTTCTTATGTTAAGGGTCGCACCATTAATCTTGACAAATATCATCTCAGTAAAGCCCTAGATTACCAGAAAAAGGGGATCAATGTGTTCACCTTTGGTAAGTGGGATGAGTCTTTGAATGGGGTCCTATTTTGAAGCCTTAAGGACTATCTGTGTCAACATTTCTCTTCTTGAAAGTACCACTCCCACTCACAAGTCACTTGGTCCAGTCTGTGCCCAGTTACACAGGATTGTGAATCATATTGTTCTGCCTCAGAGTGGCTCCTTTCAATGAGTCTCATTCTGTGATATATTGGTTATGTTTGCTCTCCTTTCCAAAATTTCCGTTTCATTTGTTTATTTATTTTTAAGGCACATGCATGCATGTGTTAGTTCAAAAAATGTTTTGCATTATGCCATGTTGCTCACAAAAATTTTTCAGCATTATAATGTTGATTTTGTGGTTGAAATTTTTAGAGATTTTAATTCTTAAATAAAAGAGGGTGGTGCAGTGGTGCACAGAAATTAACTCCGCACAATTGAACCAGCAAGTGCACTGGGTCGTCCAAGTAATACCTGAGGTGAGTCAGGGTCGATCCCACAAAGATTGTTGTTTTGAAGCAAGTTATGGACACCTTGTAGATCTTAGTCAGCCAATTAGAAAATATAGTTTGTTGAGATAAATGCATAAAACATAAGTAGGATTGAAATTACTTAATTTGAGTGAAAACAGTGATAAGAGAACGGTTGAGACTTTGGAGATGCTTCATTCTTCTGGATCAACCTTTCCTACTGTCTTTCTCCAACTGTGAGTGATTCCTTCCATGGCAGGCTATAAGTGATCAACGCCGTACGGTCGCGGTCGCTGAATCTTCCTCTCTCAGGCCGAACGCCAGGTTTAGTGTGCGCCTAAACTGAAGGAGGGTGAAGCTCCTGCAGTTCATCCCCTTGATGATCCTACTCAAAACGCCACAGACAAGGTCGAATCTTCTGGATAAGAGAATGTTGCGCCTTTGGTTCTAGCCTCTACCACGAAGACCCTAATCTCCCCATACCTTGGCTGAACTGGTGTCTCGAGAAGTCCCCAACGAATTCGTGGATTAGCCGTCTAAGAGATATATAATCAAGCTGGTAGTTGATGCATGAGCATCTTTCCTATCTTTTTCTAGTGAATTTGCATCTAATTTGTTGAGTTTAATAAAGAATTTATTATCTTTTAGCCAATATGGATGCTACTTTGAGTCTTTTGCAATTTTGTTTATTTTAGGTAGCATTCAGGTGGAGTTGATGGAGTTTCTGCAGCACAAGAACCAAAGAAGATGGCAGCGAGGAGCGACGCGTACGCGTGACTGACGCGTGCGCGTGATTTGGAGCTTTCCATGGCGACGTGTGCGCGTGACTGACGCATACGCGTGATTTGAAGATTTGCTCAGCGACGCGTTCGCGTGACTGACGCGTGCGCGTGACAGTGGTTCAATGATATCTGGTTAGGACTCTCACGAAACCCATGTAGAACGAAGATGATTGTCACCGATCATCCCATTCATAAGGTTGAAGAACGAAGATACATCTTAGAATAGAGCCACACACGAATTGAATAGAACAGTAGTACTTTTATTAATCCATAAAACTCAGCAGAGCTCTTAACCTTAACCTAGGAGGTTTAGTGGCTCATACTGTACAAAAGAACTCGAAAATATGAAATAATGTTCAGAGGTGGTTGAAGATCCTAAAACAAGAGTGATCTTCTCCTATATATACTAATCTAATAACTAAGGATTACAGAAATATGATAGGCTTAGGCTTCTAGTGCGAAAATCCATTTCCGGAGCCCACTTGGTGAGTATTTGGGATGAGCTAAGGGTGTCTCCACATGCTAGTAGGCTCCATGGGTGTTGAACGCCTGCTTGGGACACCTCTTTGGGCGTTGGACGCCAGCTGCTCCCTTTTGGGCGTCCAATGCCAGAAAAGGGGTAGATGGCTGGCGTTGAATGCCAGTTTTGGGCCTTCATCTTTAAAGACAAGTATAAACTATTATATATTTTTGGAAAGCCCTAGATGTTAGCTTTTCATAGCCATTGAAAACGCTCCATTTGGATATCTGTAGCTCCAGAAATGCTTGCTTGAATGCACGGAGGTCAGATCTTGACAGCACCTGCTATGCTTTCCTTGCTTATGAATCAGACTTTGTTAAAACTCTTAGATTTCAGCCAGAAAATATCTGAAATCACCATAAAACACAACAACTCATAGTATAATCTAAAAATGTGAATTTTACACCAAAACCTATGAAAACATAATAAAACTTAAACAAAACATGCTAAAAACTATATAAAAATGATGTCAAAAAGCGTATAAAATATCCGCTCGTCATGCAGTAAAAAGAACAATGACTAAGCGTCGAAGCACTGATGAGGAGACTAAAGATCTAGAACGAAGCAATGTTCCCCTCATTTCAAAATCAAACTCTGCCAAAATTCGGATCCTAACTCATATCATGAAGGATGTGCTCCAAGAATTCGTGAATCTAACGGATCTTCTCATCAATTTTGGGGCTGAAAGGAAAAGAGTCAAAGGTATGGAGGAAACTGCACTTAAGAAGATCAAAGGCCGCATTCGCATTCTCAAAAACTATGTAGAGGAAATTGAAGCCAATTGCACCACCACTGACAATGAGGATAATGATGATGCCTCGGATGACTCCAATTCCGATGCCTAAATTATCTCATCTCTGCTCTAGCGAACTATCTCTAACTTCGTTTAAAGACTATTTTTCAGACTATGTTTGTTTTATCTTGGATAATTGTAGACACTTAAATATTTTGTACTTAAGACTGCCTGTGTTAAGCCACTAACAAATTTTGTGCAGGATATTTTATTTCCCTCCTTGATGACAAAAAGGAAAGAAAAAAAAAAGAAGAGAAAAGTTAGCTTTATGATACTTAACGATATCTACTGCCTTGTATGTCACTTGTTAATTGGTTGCTATGTTATTGTCGCTTGCTTAATGAATCTATAACTGTACTTGCTTTATGTTATTGTTGTTGTGTTATATTTTTTTGGTGTTTATTTTTTGCTGCTTTAAGTTATATCTATTTCAAGAGTAAGCCATAATAAGGGGGAGCACTGCTGACGTTGAGGAGGAGCACTATACATTTTAGATGATCATCAAAGGAAAATGTTTTCAACTCATTTAAATTAAAATTTTAAATTTAATTATCCTCTTGTATCATATTTGTCATCGAGGAGGAGATTGTAAAGTTAAGATTGGTTTTGGGGTTTATAAATATGATGACAAACATTTATTGGGTAAAAGTCTAAAGTTGATTTAATGTGTGTATATTAGTAATGCAGGCTCATTGCTTCATATCTCAGCCCAACACTCAAGTTGCTTCAGCAACTTCAAATATCACAACTTCAAGGCTTCAGCTCATTAAACTTAATAAGCAACAATCAGAAACCTAAAGCCGAGAAAGAAGGTTTCAAAAATTCATGAAGAAAAAAAAGAAAGTGGGACATTTGGCATTATTATGGGACAGCTGGGGCACAAGGACAGTAACATTACTCGAAGGACATCAGTAAAGCAATATTCAAAAAGTAGGAGAGCAAAACACAACATGCAAGAGAGCAGAAGTGGTGGAGCAGCTCCTCAGACAATAGGGGTAGTAGAGCAAAGTGAAAAAGTATTACATGCTAAAGAAGACAGCTGCAATGGGAAGAATACACCAGGAATTATTGGAAGAGGCAGTGAAGAAAATTTGAAAAGTAAACTGCATCCTATAAAGTTGGGCTCACAACATCATTTGAAGGCAAGGAAAAGAGGGTAGCATTTGAGCATCCTTTCTCACACTTGAGCAGAAATAATTTTTCTTCAATCTTGAGCTTCATTCGAAATTTTACTGTTATGACTATCTAATTTTATCTTTCTGTAATTGAGAAAAAGGTTTGTTATTGTGAGTAGAAAAATATGAAAAAGTCATGAGAGAAAAGGCAAGAGAGATGCATGAAAAAGCCAATACAATTTCTGTATAATTTAGTTTTGTTGAACTAAGGTTTAGTTTTTCTTGCCAAGTTGGAATAGCACTTGCTAGTGAGTTTTTATTTGCCAAGTTGGAATAGCGCTTGGTGGTAGTTAGGCTTGGGTATAAGCTTAAAGTTTAATATTAGATGAACTAGGACTGTAATTCATTAGTATTGGTGTATGTAATATGGTTGAGTATAGTGGAAATTCCACCATAATTGTGGTGGAGACTGAATGTAAATTTTATGGCACTAAAAAATCAAACCAGAATATATGTTAGCCTCACTCAGTTCTTCTCTTTTTTGTTTATTTTTTATTTTAGAAACAAAAAAATTTTTTTTACATAATTAACTTTCGAAAAAAATAGGACCAAAAAAGTTCACCTCTAAATTCAACTTGATTCAATTCTCTTTTTTAAATTCTAATAGTTCCGTCAATCTTTTATTTGCTTAACATTCACATCTCACTAAAATGTCTAATATTTAATGTGAATTATATTATGATTTCATCATTTGCTTTTTCTTGATTTCTATTTTTTTTTTGTGACCTTGGATTTTAGTATTTCACTATGTTAGTGTTTTTTGTGAAAAAAATTTCGATTATACTATTGGAAGCGGTTCACTTATACCGTTGTACTTTAATAGAACATTGTTGTTCCCATCATTTCAACCAATAAGATTTGTAATAAAATATAACGAAGGATGAGATGAAAGGGAGAATTTTGTAGGTGAAATTGTTTGTTTGAAGAGCATAATAGAGAAGCAACTTGCACTTTCCTTCACCCACATAATGAGAAATAAAGTTACTGTCTTGTCCTTTAATGCTTTAACCGTGTTGGAAAGAGCTGAACGTTGTGGACAAAAAATATAACATTCCTTACTTAATAAAAAAATATTTAAGAATTATCTTTAAAATTATAATGTTAGTCTAATTTGATGAAAATTCAATAACAATGTATTTTACATTAAAAGTAATATACTTATATATATGAATTTGAGAGAGATATTATCAATTTTTTTTAAAAGAGAGACATTATCAATTTAAAATTATCAAAATTAACTAACTATTTATTTATGTACTATTTGTACAAAAATAAAAAATTACAATATAATAACTAACATCTGATCATCACCGTATATAAATCTTGAATTGTAGCTAAACTACTTTTATATAAATTGAAATTGTGAAAATATATAAAATGACAAAAATACTTTGTTTGAATTATTTTTATTAAGTAGGTTATATTAAAAATTAATTACTAAAGTGTATTTTTTGTGTGTCTTGATTAGACTCTTATTTATAGAATTTAACAGATAATTATACAATAAAATAAATTATAAAATTTAACATCATTCACACAAGAGCATAGTATATAAGAGCATAATATATAAATTTAGTAAATGTATCCCATTACAATTTTAAACTAATAGCACTTGAATAATATTTATGTATCATCGTATGAATTAATATTTGTAAACAAATATTTTTACCATATAGCAACAATATATACCTCTAATGAATTATTATTTCTAGGTAATGTATCTTACTGTAGTTTTTTATTTCAACACTTATTCGTAGAGTCATTTTTAAAGTTACTATTTTTGTTTTTTTTTTTATTAAAGGGTTATATTCGTCATTTTATGAAAAATTATAAGACAAATAAATTTACCTACAACTTGATCGTATAAAAAACATTGAAGTTCCATAAAAGTACTATAGCATACGTGATAATTTTCCTATACTATTAACATTAATATTGGTGAAAAAGTTTCAGCCATATGTTATGGAATATGTTTGATTGTGACGTATATCTATAATGTGTACTTGTGTTTATGCTGACGAATTCTTCTTATAATCTATAGCTAATTAACAGTGGTTATAGATGTAAAACAGCTCAAATTCTCTAGTTTCATCAATAATAAGATATTTTAAAATTTAAATTGTCCATGTTATTAAAATAGCTGTTTGATATTTTTTAGATTTGTGCAGTTGATTAATGTTTAAGCTTTTTTTATTTAAATAAAATAAAAAAATCAATATTACTTGATTTTTTTAAACTAATTTTTAAAATGTGAATTTTTTATTTTTAATAATATATAAATCGTTACAAAACTATGTTTTAAATTATATGATAACTGTTACACTTTAGGACAATTTATATTTTGAAATGCTCTCAAGAAATATATATAAATTAAATTGTCCTAAAGTACTGAATTTTTAAAATTAACGTAAATTATTTCAGGGTGTGATGATTTATACGTTTTATATCTAAAATATATTGGAATAGAATGATTTATGTGCAAAAGTTAACTCTCACTAGTTTAGAGTGATCTATGTACATATAATTTCTAAATATTTTTAAATTTAGAGTGACAACAAGATTAGAATTAAAAATATTATTGGCTAATAAAGATGATGATGATTGAAACTCTACATCTAATATTGTTTATAAAATAATTTTAAAAAATTATAATTTGATAAATGGATTATTGAACAAAATTTTTTGTTCGGTAAATTAAAATCTGTTTTAAGAGTATAAGTTATGTTTAATGTATATGAAAATATTTTGGAACAACTTCCACTATGTTTTAGAAATAAAAATTGTGCACACTTTAAAAAAAAATATCATTTAAAAAAGTAGATTGTATTTCTTGAATAATTATTGTTCCTATTTAAATAAATTAGAGAACGATGATTTTAAAATTTGTATTATGGTCTCTTTTATTTTTTATATTTATAGATTAATATTTT
>NC_029788.2:26209319-26215516 GCF_000816755.2 Arachis ipaensis
ATATTGTTAGATAATTATTTTTTAAGGTAATATTTTTTGTTTCAGGTCATGTAATTATTTTTATATATCTTTTATCTTTTATTATTTATACATCAAATTTTAATTAATATATTTACAATGCATTTTTTTAAGTGCCTTCATTTATTGGTTATTAAAAATATATGTTATGAGTTATTAAATTCTTATTTAAATAAAACTATATTTTTCTTTTTTTGAATGTTGCATGCTTTTTTTCTAATTCTAACTCTAATTTATTATAAAGATGGAAAAAAAATAATTGTTAGTTTATTAAAAAAATTATTATTGTTATTAACGTAAATTGTCACACTTTATTGTGTATTTAAAAGTTGTACATAAATCGTTCTAAATTAGTGAGAGTTACTTTTACACATAAATCGTCCTACCTCAACGTGTTTTAGGTGTAAAATGTGTAAATCATCACTTTCTAAAATGATTTAAGTTGATTTTAAAAGTTTATTATCCTAAGACGATTTATGTGTATCTTTTAAGAACATTTTAAAGTATAAATCATCTTAAAATATAACGGTTAACATATAATTTAAAACATACAGTCTTAAAGCAATTTATATATTATTAACAATAGAAAATTTATATTTTAAAAATTAATTTAAAAAATCTAACTTTTGAAAATTAAATTGGCACACATACATAGAATCTTTCACTAATTTTTTCCCTGAATTAATCCTTAAATATAATTATATCTTATCTGTAAATATTATTGCTCTGTTACCTTTGAAACTCAGTAAAAATAGTAACCCACAATTCCACATCGTAAGAAGGAAAAAGATGGGCTAATATATCTCCATCACGAGACAAAGAAGATATGAATTCTATATGGCTATTTTCATCACCATGGAGATCAATATGCCCCAATTTTAAGATTGATAAGGCATTGAATGTCCAAAAAAAGATTTGTGAAGAGATTATGCGTCCTTTTTTTTTTCCCCGATTGAGATTAATTAATAACAGTACCTTGTGTCAATCTCTTACCAATTCAAGAGTAACAGCAAACTATTTAATGGCCAATAAACTAACTTAACTTTTCACATCGACAGATACAGTTAGGTGTTAAATACCAGAATATAAGATAAAAGAATCATACTGTCTAAAGATATTTAGAGACAGACTAATTTGATCTTTTTTTATGATGAATGATCATTTTCTCTTTTATAATAAAAAAACAGGAGCCAAATCGAGTATTCACTGAAAAAATTATAAAAAAAAAAAATGTCTTTGGTTGAGAGGAGTCACACCACAATAATCAACTGCGAGTACATAGTAATCTAATTCATGAGAAAACAAAGCACAACGTTCATATAAATCTAAGAGAACTTATAAAAAACTATTAAGCAGCTAAACATTTCTTCTCTCGGTCCTAATAATCAACTCGCAACCATTCAACGTCAATAAAACATCAATAACATTTTATATCCTCCACCAAGTCTCTCCAACTTTATGCTTTATTTTCATCAGTTCCTCAAACGTCCTCATCCCACATTCATAGATGTTGGTGTTTATCCTATTTTTTAACTTTTAAGAGACATAAAAAAATAAAATAAAATAAAATAAAAAACACTATTAGTGATTTAGTATACAAGGAATTAACCGAAACAAATATGGACTTGGACAAAACCAATTTTTGAGCTCCAAATCCTACCACTAGTATTCATAATTTCGAAATATAAGTCGCTTTTTGTAAGAGTTTTTATTCAAAACAATACAAAATAAATATTAAAATTTTAAATTGTTATGCATTTGATGTACTGCAAAAATCAAAACTTTTTCTTTCACGTTCTTAAATCTTAATCAATGCGTTTAAAATACTAATAATTTTTTCCCCATTTTACTTAGTTACATTTGAATTAATTTATCTAAAAAATAAAATAGAGAGAGTATATAAACAAGTACACATTGTAAACGGTAAAACCCAGTTAAATAATGAATAATAAATTAGTTAGGAGTAAAATTGGTTAAGAATTTAAATTTTATAATCGAAAAAAAATGAAAATATTTAAAATACAAATTGAAACAATTATCTTAAAAATTGTGGCTTAAGGTTGGACTAAACGAACAAAAAATTGAATTGGGCCTCATTTGGACCTAAGGCTCAGGGTTTATGAACCCACAATACTTAGCAAATTCAGCCATTTCCACTCCCTTCTTTGAGAAATCCACGAAATAGAGAGAAGAGAATGAGAGGATGCCCAAACACTATTTACGTACTAACTTTAAATCTACATAACTTCTAAACCATAGCTCCAATCGAAAATCCATTTACGGCCACGCGTCGTTCTCATCGTGCTCTTCGATTCTATACCACTTTTACAGTAAGCACTCCTAAAAATCTTGAACCATATTCAAAATGTTTTCCAAATTCGTGGTTTGGGTATATGGTATTGAGATGATTGTAATTTTGTTGTTTAGGAAAAACTCAATTTTGAGTTCTAGCGGTGTTTTGACCCAATATCAGACTACGTGAAATAAGGTAAGAGAACTTTTTTTCCTGTCTTTTCCAAATTTACGTTAAGAACCTAGTGTGAAACATTGTAGAATTTGTATGTGATTAGATTGAATAGGATTGGGTTGGCTTGCATTGATTCGTAATAGATTAGCTTGGTATAAATTCGGTGAGGGTTGATTTCAAAGATCACATTGGTGAGAAATTTGGTGGGGCTTAGACCGGTTGAGGTTGGAATTGAAAAGACTTTCCGAGGTTGAGACTACTATTAACAAAGGTATGGGTCTTAATTTCGGATAGACATTCTGTAAAACTATGTAAAAACCTAAGTTAATTATCCCTAAGTTAGTGTGGAATGAAAATGATTGATGATGTGCTTGAATGATAATTTAGTGTAAATTTTAGATGATGGATTATGTTTTAGCATGATTTCGTGAATTGGGTGTTTGGCAAGTAATATATGATCGATGGCATGAATGAATTTGGGTATGAATATTGCGGTATAGTTGTTATGTTAATTAGTGTGAAAATTGAGCTGGAGACCATGATCAGGTGTGGTATTCCCTATTGGTAAGTCAGGGTAAGTTGGATAATTGCCTTGTTATAATTGGTTGTGGAATGATGTGGGTTAGTTGAGTAATTAAATTGTTATGATTGGTTATTGATGAAAACTTAGAAAGTTGGATTAATTATGTTGGAACTTATTTGATTAGGTATTGAATGAATAGAAATTGATAAATGAATTTTGAGATGCTTAGAAATGGTTTTGGAGTGGTTTGAAACTGAATTGGTTTGATATTTGGTAAAAATTGACAATTGGGTAAATTTGGTAAAAACAGAATTTTGACTAACTTTGATGGGTCATAACTTGACGTTTGAAACTTGGATCTGTATAAAATTTATCTTAAATTGAAACAAGTGAAAAGATCTTTAAGACGGTCTAAGAACGGAGGAAAACACAGTTTA
Source organism: Arachis ipaensis (assembly GCF_000816755.2). Taxonomy (NCBI): domain Eukaryota; kingdom Viridiplantae; phylum Streptophyta; class Magnoliopsida; order Fabales; family Fabaceae; genus Arachis; species Arachis ipaensis. The sequence continues at coordinate 26,212,765 of NC_029788.2, forward strand.
TAGAAAAAAATTATGAATGTTGAAAAATTGGGATTTAAAACTGAAATGCAGCAAATTATGCAGAATTGGATAGACCCAGCTTCTATGCGTACTCATGAGTTGAAAATTCAATTGGGGCAGTGGGAAGTTCTGCACGAACACACCATGTGTGTGTATGCATGACTTGAGGTTTGTGCGTACGCATGACTTGCGAAATCCCATTTATCCGAGTCAAGTTCTGCACGTATGCACGAGGTATGCGTATGCACAACTACCCTGTTTTGACTAAATTGTTGTTTTTGAATTACTTAACTTTCCCAACCTGTTTATAACCGCTGTTTAACCCTATTTGAAGTTGAACAACTAATCATTAAGCATTAAATACATCGAAAAGATCATAATGAATTGAGTTAAACTACTCCCGAATTTAACGCTTGGTTAATCGGATGAAATGTTGCGGGGATGGTGATTTTATCCCACCCGTGGTGAGGACGAAGGTTTCACTCCATTCATGTGTTAATGAAATTGACAAATTGATAAATGATTGTGAGTTAATGAATTCAAATTGATAAAATAGATAACGGATTTAGGGTTGGTAAGTTTAATCACTTATGAAATGTCTAAAAGACTTTGATATTGATTAATTGTGTCCTGAATGGATGGCCGTGGCAAGGTCTAGGTGTTATCCCGCTACGTCATAACTTGATCTTTGATTTGGCACCTGTATCGGGTAAGGATGGATATTTCATCCCACTTGTTCTGTGGTTGTAGTGTGATGTGGGAACGGCGATACGTAATGCCCATATTCTTTCGGATGAAAGGTGAGATAGCACACTCCATTGATGTGAGACCTTACTCTCCGTTGCTTGGCATGTTTATACCTCCAAGAGAAGGTGAGACGGCATTCTTCATTGAGATAATAGTACCATGATTTATATTATGCCTCTTAGGGATGCGCACCGAGAGACCAATTCGGGATGTCAACCAAATTTTGTGTCGGATTTGGCGGTATAACCGACACGTGAGCTCATGGCCAGTAGGACAAGCATGTATCATGTGCATCTATGTGACATTGTTTGAGTGTGCTTATTTTATATAGTTTGCCTATGTGATTATTCCTGTTTAACTCCTATTTACACTACTTGTTGTAATTGCCTTTGATTGTTGTTGAATCTTATTACTTGTGTTTGTTGCTACTACTGAAATAAACTATTGGATACTACATTACTGAAATTGGCCAGTTGTGATATTCGGGAGAAATGATGACTTGAACTGAAAAGAGTTGAGAATTTGATATCATGAGTATGACTGAGACTTAGTCTGTTTACTCTGTTTGGATTAGAAAGGACCCTAAATTTGAACTTTGAATGATCGGAGTTTAAGATTGTCTAGCGCGTTCATATCTTTTTACATAGTCTCTATTTGGAACTATTATCCTATTGGAAACCTTCGAGTTCTCACCCCGTTGTCAAATTATTTATTTTACAGATACAGAACATGACGCACCTTGCTGAGCGTGCTAGACTTAGACAGCCAAGACTCCTCTTATATTTTGTATTCTTGTACTAAGTTTATTTATATTCTTCACTTTTGAACACATATTTGTATATATCTCTTTTAGAGGTTGATTTATGGTGAAACAGGTTATATTTTATTTATTCCAGGATTGTATTATACCTTTTAGTCGGTCTTTTTTTCGCAGGTCGAGACTAATACTTGCTCCGTATCTCTTTTTACCGACGTTCATTACTTTTAACGTTTCGAGTGCGATGTAATTGTTGTTTTTGTTTACCTCTTTTTGTAGGTTCCTAGTTGTATTAATATTTCTTCGAATATACATACGTATTTTATTTTTAGGTGTCATAATATTTTACTATCTCTGATTTACGACTATAATATAAAATTTTGTGTACTATTATATCACTCCTCCCTGAAGCACTTTTCAAATTATATTTCTTGAAATAAATTATTGATTAAATGGGAAAAGTAGGGTAATTAACGCAACAAATCAATAATAAATTACATGATAATTAAATAGAACTATATATTAATTAGCTTTTTCAGGTTAAAAATAGAAAGGGGTCAATTATATTTATGGTTGATGTACCATGGTGAGACGAGATGAGACGAGAGATGACTACTCACTTGTAATAATGAGGCACTAATTTGAGTATTTCACTTAAAATTTGGCATAACAAATGAGAGTTCTGCATAAAGCATTACAGGAGAAGAAGAAAGTCAAATATAGCCAAGGATAATTCGCCAGCAAAATAAAATGAATTATTAATTAAATCATCATTCGACACATATATAAAAATGGAAATGAATCTTTTCAATTATTAAAAATAAGTGAAAGTGTAAAATGTAATTTTTAATTTTTTATTATTTTTTTATTATGATTTTTTTGGTTGTATTTATGAAAGATTTAATTATTTTGTTGGTCTCTATAGTTTCGTAAAATTTTTAATTAGATTCTTATATTTTTTTTTAATTGGATTCCTGCACTAAAGTTTTTTTTTTTAATTAAGTCTCTCTTAGTAGTAATTGGCTTATTTTTATACCCCAACTAAAAAAAAATTGGTACTGGAACCTAAATAAAAGAAAAAAAAAGTGTAAGGACTCAATTAAAAAAAAAAATTTGGTGCAAAGATTCAATTAAAAAAAATATAGGAACCTAATTAAAAATTTTGTGAAATTATAGGGACCAATAGAATAATTAAATCAAATAATAATAATAATAATAATAATTGTTAGAAATTAAAATAGGTCAATT
>NC_029788.2:26215536-26226148 GCF_000816755.2 Arachis ipaensis
CTATAAAACCCCTATTCTCTTTTAATATCTACCATTATTTTTTTAATTTATTATTAAATCAATACATTTAGATATAGTCTTAATTCATCTGATTTAGAGTAAAATTTAAAAAATAAGAAAAAAAAATACTAATCTTCATTGATAAATAATATTTAATTACCGACAAATTACCCTTGGCTGCATTCTACTTTGTGCCTCTTGTGTGAGCTGAGAGCATAAATTAAACCACTATTCCATGCATAACCCATTATGACGCCAAATTAAGCATGACAATTAGATGAAGATGAAGATAAATATGAAGATAAAGATAATACTCCTCATAATATTCGTCCTACTGTATTATTATATAAACAAAGGGAGGGACATAATGCTCCTATATAGAGCCATAATAAATTAATAATAATATTCTCATAGCAAGTTGCATTATTTTGTCACCACACTTACACTCATTAGTCATCACTCTACTTTCTTCGATTCTCCTTTCCAAAATAGGAAAATTCTATGGTGTGGTTATACTGACCATCCATACATGTGAATTTGACGTGTTTTTTTATAATGTCTTACATGTGGAAGGAAATTTGATGTGACCATTGCTCTAAAATACTGGTATGTACTATTTCTTGCAGTGTTAGTTTATTTAGTGGACGGTAATAATTTCAGTTACGTAGATTAATTAATGGAGAGAAGAGGCCTAATTTTTTTGATAAAATAGAGTAATGGACCATGTGAATTAAATGTTAATGGGCTGAGATGTAATCTTTCTTGGAGTATTGAACTAACAGGATAGGACTATTAGTAGTGAATGGGTTAAAAGTGAAGTTTTTTGGCAAGTGGAAAAAAATTTGTGGAATAAGTAGGATTCGTTTAGGAAAAAGTTTGGTAACTTTTTCAGTCATAATCAGCTAAAACTTTTCATATTTTACTTCATTTATATCATTTAATAATAGTTTTATTTTTTACTTCACTCTCTTATCATTCTACTTATCACCGTTTATTCTACTTATCACCGTTCTTATCAAATCTGCTAATTAATGATATTAATTAGAAAATTATATCATTTTTATTAGGCACTATTATAATCAATACTTAATATTCATTTTTATAATTTGATTTTTATATATAAAAATACAATAAAAATTAATAATAATTATATTTAAGATTAATATTATTCAATTTTAAACTATATTTTATTATGTAGTTCAAATTATTTTACATATATACTAATAAATCATGATTCAAAATATTTTAATATTTTATTTTTGAAGACATTATACATTTAAATCAACGTATGATTTTTTAAATCACCGTCTTTGATAATTTAAAAATTTATTTCATGTTTTTCAAAGTGAAAATGATTTATTTTAATTCACATATATTTCTAAATTTTACTCTAATTAGATTTGAAAAAAAATGTCAAATACTTAAATTAATTTATTTAATTGACAAATTTATTCATAACATCCACAAGTTCATACACATAACATCCATAATTAAGTAAGATACACATAACATCTAAAATTTTATATTAATAACATCCATAATTTCATACTCATAACATTCATAATTTCATACATATAATATTTATAATTAACAATGAGAGGTGACAGAATGTTCCTTTTTCCTGTATACGAGGTGAGAGACACTATATTTTTTTTATTTTGGTTTTCTGAAATTTTTTCAGCATTAACTTTTTTTTTCTTCCACTACATACTAAATTTTTATTACAATTCTTTTTTGTTCTTTCAAAGCATTTCTTATGGATAATTTGGGTTAAGTATAGATGATTTTGGTAAACTACTATAAAACTTATATGAAAAACAAAATAAAAAATAATCCATCCAAACCTGTTAATCCCGTTACAAACAAAACTATTTTATAAGCCCAAAAGCTCCAAAAAAAAGTAATCATAATAATAAAATGGCAGACTATTTCATTAACACCCTAACCACACATAATTCAACGACAACCTCTAGAATCTCTCTGTGGCTATCAACAAAAATGATACAATAGCATCTTGTTACACTTAAGTCCCTGCACACGTATCTTAATGTCATTTATTCCACGTAAAATCCATACATGTAGATATTTATACATTCACACCATAGACTCCCCCTCCAAAATAAGGGTGATCGGTGCTTTGCAACTTGCAAGCCACATAAGGAAACTGCCACGCTTATCGCTTTAGGCACATCCACGTTCTCTTCATTTATTTATTTATTTATTTTTTGGTGATTTTTTCTTCATTCATTTTATATTAAGACTAATAGTACATGATCAATAATGTTCTTTTTTTCGTTAATCATATATATATATAAAAACTTTATGATTCTTAGAATTTAATCCAAAATCTCTTATTAAAACGATAGTACTTGTCATTTTAACTATCTTATTATTATTAGATTTTATGGTTTAAGACTATTATTGTGTGTATATTAATTTAGGTTTAATTATTCTATTAATTTTTATAGTTTCGTAAAATTTTTAATTAGATCCTTATACTTTTTTTTTTTAATTGAGTTCTTGTATCAATTTTTTTAGTTGAGTTCTTACACTTTTTTTTCTTTTTATTTAAGTTCTGTACCAATTTTTTTTATAAGTTGAATCCCTATACAATTATGCCAATTACTACCAAGAATGACTTAATTAAAAAAAATTTTGGTGCAGGGACCTAATTAAAAGAAAAAAAAAGTATAGGGACTTAATTGAAAATTTTGCGAAATTATAAGAACTAACAGAGAAATTAAACCATTAATTTACTAGTATTTATAAAATTTTTTATTTAAACATTTATCATTAATATAAGAAATAAGAAAAAGATAACCTCGGCTCCTCGGCTATGAAAGAGAAAAAAAAAAAACCGAAAACAAAAAAAAAATCGAATAAAACTAGTTGAATATTAGTTGAAACCATCCAACTTCTTTCAAAATAAAAAAATAGCAAACTATCCATAGTAACATTTGAAGGGGATATGAAGTTCAAGATTTATTATTAACTATAATATATAGTCTTGGATTATTATTAGGGTGTTTGTGGATCGGATTTGATCCGCATATCCACAATATTTACCTGAATCTGATCCGGAAATTATAGATATGGATCCAATTTGTAAGGTTATCGGATCATATTGGATCCTATTTGCACACTAATATGATCATATTGCGTATTCTGTGTAGATATCCGCATATCCGCGTATCTGCAAAAATAAAGAAATAAATAAGTAAATATTCTTTTTATGTTCTATTTTAACTAATAATAATCATATATGTTGTATTATTTTAATTTATTATTTAAGAAAAGTATGTTTAATATTATTTTAAGAGTAAACATATTTAAAAGAATAGAAAAAATTAATTTTATTGATATTTTTTTAATAAAAATAAGTTTTTAAAAATATTTCGAAATTTTGGTCACATCCGATCCGATCCGATCCGCGTTCACCCTTAATTATTATAAAATAAAAATAATTTTTATCATAAAATTATTTCTCAAAAAAATTAAATTTTTAAAAAAAATAATTTCATAACAATCTTATTTAATGAGAATAAAAAGTACATAAATGTTTAATGAAATTTAAACAAATGAATTCAACGTTGTATCTTGACTCCAAATTTTTGTATACTACTATATATGTTTATAAGTTTCCGTACTTTTCATCTAATTAAAGATCACTGATTATGTTTGAGAAAGATTTAGTACTCCTAAGTGTGATTCAAATAATTTAATAGTACATTTGAGTTAATAGTCAAAATCGTCCCTGAAAGATACTCCGATCTCTATTTTGGTTCTCGAAAGATAAAATTAATCAAAATCGTCCTCGAAAGATACACGACTTGGTCACGTTAGTCCTTCCGTCAGTTGGACGATGACGTGTCACGTTAAATGCCACGTGGCATGATGACGTGTCACGCCACATGGCAGATCTGTGACACATGGCACGCCACGTGGCAGGTCAATGACACCTGGCATGCCACGTGTCACTTGACATGTAAAAAAGTTTTTTATAATCAAAATAGTCCTTGAAAGTTCAGTCATAAATCATTTTCATCCCTCAAATTTTAAAAATTAGTCAAACTAGTCCTTAATATGATCCTCTTAAGAGCACTATTCATATGCTTGTCCAAAAAGTAATGTTGAGAGAAATTCCTGCTTAAGACACCATATTAAATCCCTAGAAATTAGTCAATCCTTCGTTGTTTGTCAGGTTCCAGACATTTCAAGAAAAATTAAAGAATATTTAGCAATGCTTCACCTGATGAGCTTTCATTTAAATTTCAAATTTACATATCATATATTATTCATATATGCAAAAAGAAAAATGTAACTGTAAAAAATGGAGTCAGCGATGAATGCACAATACACAAGAAGTAACAAGTTCCAGGGTGATATTTTACAAAGAAACTAATCAGCAAAGGCTAAAGTACACAGAAATTTGATATCTGTAACGGGATTTCTAACCTAAATATGTGAAATGCTGCTTTTTATTTTAGCTGAAGTGCTATTTGAGATATCCTTTCATCTTCTAAGAGTGCATAAGGATCCACATACTGGGGAGGTGATAGTGACATCTTGCTTGTATCATGGACAAAAGTTGATCCAAAATACTGCAACACAGTACACACCAAATCATCAAATCCTATTCTCTAAAAGATTATATGCATCAACATTCAATATTACAAAATTATAGGTTAGTGTAAGACCAACATGTCATAACTAACCAGTCAATAGCTGAAAGAAAAATCATAATGGCCAAGATAATATATGCATTAATGAACATGCAAATAGCTGCATAAAAGAGTCATGCAGAAGTTGAAAGGAAAAGATCTTACCAAGTAAAGAGCTGAAAAGAATGCGACGATCATGAGGATCAACGGTCTGAATCCCAAGAAAAATGTTCCTCCAAGTTAAAGTTATAAACGAGTTTCTGTATTCCTCTTCCCCTATTCATAATTTGTTCTCTTGTTTCTTGTTACTCATTAAAAATGTCCCAACAAAAAAATTGAAATACTATTTTCTTTAAAAAATGAGACACCCTTGGGGCAGTGCAAACAATGGAACACATGACCGACAAATATAAACTAACTACTGGCAAACAATGAAATCATTGCAGCAAAATCTCATATATATATATATATAATATGGTATTGAAGAACGATAAATGTTAACAATGAATCAATCTCAAGACCTTCACTGTTCAACGCCATGGATTGCTCCCTCTGATTTTCCAGACTCCTCTCTACATCGGTTGAGACAACATTTCTCCTCGGGAGACCTCTATCTTGTTCATTTACAACCACCTCTTCGTCAACTCCAGAGTTGCCCTGCTTGTAATCCTCAAGCAATGATGTAGGAGTCATGCCCCTCCTCTTCAATTCCTTCATAAACAACGATTCTGGAGGTTCTTCTTCTGAAAATTTAGTATCAATAGCAGCATTAGCCATCAAAAGGTGAAGTTAAAAAATTGAACTCCGAGCCGAAACACTACTATACAATAATATCTACTCATTCAATCAATCCAAATCAATACATCATTACATTTCAACAGGAATTCCTGCTATTTCTGAGGAAGAGTGGAAGTTACAGACCATCTATTTGTAAAAAGTACTGACTGAAAATGGATATTGATGAAGCTGAGAGAGTAGTTGTGGCAAAATCAGTTGCTTCAAGGCCTAATTGTTCTACTTTCAGATCTTTCTCTAAGCTTCTTGCAGGTGCCATTAATGCCTCATCACCCCAAATTGAATCTTCTCAGGCAACAGTTTCTGCCATTAGACCAAAGACAGTGATGTTCAAGTCACCGCCACATTCCGGAGCCTAATATAGCATAGCTTCCTCCCTGAGATTTAGCAAATAGGGTTTCATTTCACAAAATTTAAAAATCACAAAAAATCTAATTGGGAATTGGAACATGATTTTCCAATGGAGTCAACCAAAGAACAATACGGGTTACTGCATTCCTCAAAGCAGCCGCTGCCGTGAAGTCCGCCGCCGTGATTTTCTCCGATGACGATGACGAGACTGCCGGAGATTGCGTCAACGGCCCATGGCCAGCCGCAGCCAAGGGAACCTTCGATGCTGTGATTGGGATCGAGCCGGAGAACGAGCTGTTCGGAGCATGTGCCGTCGAGAAAGGGTGCGAAGAAGGCGGCGATGAGGTGAAGGTCTCTGGTGGTAGCAGGCTAGCAGCTGCGAAGTGGAGGAGGTTGTGGACGAAATTGTGGTTGGAGAAGGAGCTAAATTGGGGGAAGGTGAAGAAGAACCTTGCATTGATGAATTGCAAGGCTTGGGAATTGAAGATGATGCAAAGAAGAATAAGAAGCAAACTGTGAAGAAGAAGAGAAGAACGGCGACGTTTCAAGGCTAGGAGAGCCTTCTACCAAAACGGCGTCGTTTTGGTTGTCTGCCACGTTGGCAGTTAACGGCCTACGTCAGTGGCCGTTTGCCAACTCAGCTACGGAGATGATGGAAGGACGAACGTGACCAAGTAGGATATCTTTGGGGGACAAATTTGATTAATTTTATCTTTTGGGGACGAAAATGGAAATCGAGGTATTTTTCAGGAACGTTTTTGACTATTAACTCTAGTACATTTACTAGATATGTCAAACCAACAAAGAAGTGATGAATTCCTTTGAAATCACTTTCATACCTAGTGACACAAATTTATATGCACCTTGATTAATGTGTTTTCTCTGACTAGTGTGGACTAATTTTTTGTCTTCCTAATATTATTCATTAATTAATCAATTCTTATATCAATATTATATGAATATATACTTTCCACCACTTAGACTATAATAATTACTAATTATTATTTGTGGTGTTTGCTTGACGTCATAAAAGATAGAAGCATTATTTACAAATAAAATTAATAATACATACAAGTAAGTAACACTTTTGGATATTTCACACATTAAATATTTCTGTCATTACTCATTACAACACTTTCTGCTTTGTCATCAAACAAACACCAGATATTCTTTTCTTAATATTCTAATAAATTTTGAAGTTGCAAATAAATCAGTATGTATTCTACTTTATATATATAGAACAGCGGTAAAGTGCCCACAGAATTGGTCTTTAGAATAGGTTAATTAGTTAGTAATTACTAGTTATTACTATGGCATCACTTGTTTAACTAATTACCAATATTTCAATTCTAAAAGTTTAAATTAGCAAGCTGAGTATGATTTCTTATATCATAGTAGTTTTTGCAGTTGCTATCAAACCAATGATATATAATTGTATTTCATAGATAAAATAGGTTAAAAAATTATAAAAGTTATAAAGGTTGCACAAAGGATAACACGCATTGATATTGTGATTAATAGTAAGATATATGAAAAAAAAAATGTTAAAGAAAACTTTGGTAAAATTACAATTTAGTCATTAAAAAATTATTAAAGAATATGTAAGGGTGAACTAATAGGAGTACGTGATATTAAGTAATATTAACAAGGAGTACAGTGGTAATTCAAGAAAAAAAACAATTTCAATGTAATAGTAACACTGTCTCATACAAATAAGAAGGGAGCAGCAGAATGCAATCCCAGTAAATGATGGAAAATTGCTAAGGTTTAGCCACAACAATTAGCACCTGAACAAGAACAGAAAGAGAGAATTAGACTAGAGAAGGGGAAGAATTTGAGAAGAAAAGAGAGCAGAGGAGAAATTTCAGAAGGGAATGAGGTTACCACTGCATAGCTACCACTCAAAGTCGTCCAGCCTTCTATTAATGACCCTCCCCCTCGTGCTTCTCCTGATTTCTTCAATTGAAGGATCGTTTGACAGCTGTCCGTTTCCAATGATATTTTGATAAACAAAATTTAATCACAAAAAATAAAATTTTTGCTAAAGAATTTTTTTGTGGAATTGTTCAAAATAACAAAATATGTATAATCCTCAAGAACAAGTTCAAGTTTATACAAGTAAATTAGTATAACATAAAATAATCTAAATAATGCATAAGATCTCTCTCGTCCAAAACAGTGATAAGATTGTGGTCACAAGCAAAATTGCCAAGATGTAGTGGGAGTCTCCCTTCTATATGTTCATAGGCACATGATATTTTCATGTAATTCTATGACTAGTGATGTATTGGACCATTATGTAAGAAAAACCATTTTGTATTGCAACAACACTGATTGATTTTCCTTTAGAATGAACCGTTAAAGCGGGAACGTAAGTTTAATTATGTGAAAAAAATATCACAATATTCATTTCTTAAATTAATTGTCTCTTTCACCTTTTGAGCATATTAAAAAAAAAATTTAAAGTACTTGAACACACTTTTGGCTAAATACATTAATATTTCAATTAATAAAAAAGTGAAAGAGACAGATGATTTGAAAAGGAGAGAGTAATGACCATCACTAGAATTTAACTAAAGACTCTTGTTAAGGAGTAAAACGTAAACACTTTCTATTAGAAAACTAAAAAATTTAAGTTTTCAAAAATATTTATTGTATGAAAAAAGTATAGAAGTTAGAAAACTGTTTAAGATAAGTAAAGTGCCCTTGACATTGTTAATAACCCTTATCATTTCAATTATTTAACTTTCTCATAAAAATTTTTCTCTACAAAGCACTTTAATTACTACTTTTAACTTAGTTTTAAGACACTTGTTAATAGTATCTAATAGTAAATATAAATATTCACGTTAACTTTTTTTTATGATAATATTCTCGTTAACTTTAATAGAATAATTAATGTGCAAACTATATAAACTTTTTGTTGTATTAAACTCACAAGTAAAATAATAAATTTCTATATTATGGAACACAAAGCCATAAACTAACAAACAAATTGGAAGGTTAATGGAAAGTTAGGAACAGACGAGAGAAAAAAGGTGCAATAATTGATATTGACATTCAAGTCATCACTAGAAAAAAAAAAGTTTTTTGTTGGAAGTTTATTGTAATTTAAACTTCTATTGTGGTCTAATTGTAATTATTTATAAATCATTAATGACTTAATCTCATCCGTTAATGCTAATATTTGATGGACGCATTAGATTTAAAGATTATATCACATATAAAAATGGTCCTCTCTCTGCCTCAATACACACGACGTTTTACAGTTTTCACTCACTGAAAAGAGCGTGAAACTGAAGGAAAGGAAGGGGAGAGAAACCAGTATTGGAGATCAACTCTACTATAACCAAAACTCAACAAAATCAGTCTTAAAGTTCAACTCTACCGTAATCAGGACTTGTTATGGCAACCAATCCAGGTATGAAAATCATAACTTTTAAGATTCTAATTAATGCTTCCGCTAAAATAAGTTTACATGTGGTATCAGAGCATAGGGGTGCACAGACCCGGCCCGGCCCGAAGGTCCGGCCCGGTCCCGAACACTTTAAGGACTAATTTAGTGTGATTTCATCGGGTTTAGGGTCGGGTACGGGTTTAAAAAATAGACCCGGTCATTATTTCGGGTCGGGTCCGGGCCATAGCTCGGGTCACCCGAAGTCGGCCCGGTGGCCCGGTCATCATACACAATTAATATTTTGTGTTATTAGTGATGGATCATGACTATTCTTATGTGGAATTTAAGTATTGTAAACCTTAATATTTTGTGTTATTAGTCATTATAAGACTATAAAGTATAAATTAATGTTTTATGTTTAGAATGCATAAGACTTTAGACTAATACATAAGATTGTGTTATTTGTATTGATTTAAATATTTGGTATTATTAGACAATATTAGTATTGATTGTGGTTATGCTTTAGTATTGATTGTGGTTATGCTTTAATTTTGAAGAAGGGTTGGTTCTTGTTATATTTTTCTAAGTGAATTTTACCATGTTAACTAATGGTTGGAGTCTTAGAAATTTGAATATTTTTACATGCTAGCTTACAAGAAGGTATCAACGTAATGTAATGTTAACGGTCCGGTTTTCACCCGGTATAATTGTGGCCCAAAAGTGTATTGGTTTCATCGGGTCTAGGGCCGAATTCGGGTCTAATAAATAGACCCGGTGTATATTTCGGGTCGGGTCTGGGTCACATCAAACCCGGCTTTACCTGGCCCATGTGCACCCCTATCAGAGCATGTGTTTTGAAAGTATGTGATTTTCTCTGATCTAATTATGATATCCACGGTGTTGCATGTTTCTGATTAATTATTTATAATTGGATTTTAATTAAGTGGGTTTCAAATTTCATGCCATCAAAACTGCATATTTGTAGTTGTATATGTTCTATATGTTTTCTTCTGAATATTTTAATTTGATCATAAATTATACTCATGTATGAATTTAATCTTGAGTTTAAGTTTAGTATTGATGACAATTATGAAATTATTTTGAGTACGTAATGTACTCTAATTTTATGAAAAGTCTATAAATATTTTATTTATAGTATTAAATTTATTTAGATTATTTACTGCTTGTGTACACCAAAGTGACCAAATTATAACGTAAAATGCCAGTATATTTAATAATGTGTTAATTAATTTTAGAATTAGATTTACCCAAAGGAAATCTCTTCTATTATTAATAGACTTGAACGAGAAAAAAAAATTATTATTCTTGGGTCAGATATATGTATTGTCCAAAGATGGTATATGTATTTGGCAGAGAATTTTAATTTTCAAGTATGATAAATATGGCA
>NC_029788.2:26226328-26240856 GCF_000816755.2 Arachis ipaensis
AAGAGCATACTATTGAGATGACTAATATTGCTGCAAAATTAAAGTCACTGGGTATGACAGTTGATGACTCCTTTATGATGCAATTCATTCTGAACTCATTACCTTCTGAGTATGGAGATTTTCAAATTAATTATAATGTCATGAAGGAAAAATGGGATGTTAATGAATTAATTGGAAAGCTCATACAGGAAGAAAATAGACTTAAGAATTGTGGTGGTCATTCTGTCAACTTGGTTCAAGGAGCTGGCAAATCAGAAAAAAATTAAAGACAAAGCCCAAGAATTTTAAGAAGAAAGGACATGCCAATACAAAACAGTGTCATTTCTGTAAGAAGGAAGGACATTTCCAAAAGGATTGTCCTAAACGTAAGGCATGGTTCGAAAAGAAAGGTATATTTGAAACATATGTATGTACTTATGAATCAAATTTAATTGATATTCCTCATAATTCTTGGTGGCTTGATTATGGTGCTACAACTCATGTATCTAATGTAATGCAGGGATTCCTTACGATCCAAACCACAAACCAAAGTAAGATGTTCCTCTACATGGAAAACCGTGTGAAAGCGCCAATTGAAGGAATATGAACTTATCGTTTGGTGTTGGATACAAGCTTTCATTTAGATTTACCTAAGACTCTTTATGTACCTTCAATGTCTAGGAATTTAATTTCTGTTTCAAAGTTGGACAATTGTGGTTTTTCTTTTAATGGTGGACATGGTTGTTTTAATTTATTCAAAAATTCTAATATTGTTGGTTATGGTGTTTTAATTGATGGCTTGTATAGATTAAAACTTTTTGATCAATTTTCTGAATCCTTGCTTATTGAGTATCAGAATGATGTAGCTAGGCCAAATATGCCTAGAGAAAGTTCTGCATTCTTGTGGCATAAACGCTTGGGTCACATATCCAAGGAAAGAATAGAAAGATTAGTAAAGAATGAGATTTTACAAAATCTAAATTTTACTGATCTTGGTTTATGTGTGGATTGTATTAAGGGAAAACAAACCAAACAAAATAAGAAAGGTGCCACAAGAAGTAGTCAGCTTCTTGAAATTATACACACTGATGTATGTGGACCTTTTGATGCTCCATCTATTGGTGGAGAAAAATATTTCATCACTTTTATTGATGACTTTTCATGTTATGGATATGTCTATTTGCTTAAAGAAAAGTCTCAAGCAGTTGATGCTATTGAGATTTATATTAAAGAAGTTGAAAGGCAATTAGACAAAAAGATAAAAGTTGTTAGGTCAGATAGAGGTGGTGAATATTATGGAAAACATAATGAAACAGGACAATGTCCAGGTCCATTTGCAAAACTTCTAGAAAGACATGGCATATGTGCATAATATACAATGCCATACACACCACAACAAAATGGTGTGGCAGAAAGGCGTAATCGAACGTTAATGGATATGGTTAGAAGTATGATGAGCAATCCTTCTTTACCCAAATTCTTGTGGATGTATGCATTAAAGACTGCCATGTATTTGCTAAATAGAATTCCTAGTAAAGCTGTTCCAAAAACTCCTTTTGAGTTATGGACTAATAGGAAACCCAGTTTACGGCATTTACATGTTTGGGGTTGCCCAACAGAAGCAAGAATATTTAATCCACAAGAAAAGAAATTAGATTCTCGAACAGTGAGTGGCTATTTTATTGGCTATTCAGAGAAGTCTAAAGGGTATATTTTTTATTGTCCAAACCATAGTCCAAGAATTGTAGAAACTGGTAATGCAAAATTCTTTGAAAATGGTGAAGTTAGTGGGAGTGAAAATCATCAAAATGTAGAAATAAAGGAAATTAAAGTTAATGTTCCTATACATGTTAGTGTTCCTTTATCCACACCTACTCAAGGATTTGTTCCAACTATTGTTGAACACATTAATAGTGATGAACAAGATTTGCATGATAATGCTCCCAATAAAGAAACTAGCTCACAAATATCAGAAAGAAATGAGTCTCAAGAAATACCATTGAGGAGATTTCAAAGGGAAAGAAAGTCAGCTATTCCAAGCTATTATGAGACTTATTTACAAGAAGAAGATATTGGAATATCTAAAGATCCAGTTTCATTTACACAAGCCATAAATAGTGATGATTCAGAAAAATGGATTGATGCCATGAAAGAAGAGTTAAAATCCATGGAAGATAACAAAGTTTGGGATATTGTTGCATTGCCAGAAGGTGCTAAATGTATTGGTTGTAAATGGGTCTTCAAAGTTAAGCGAGACTCAAAGGGCAATGTTGAACGATATAAAGCTAGACTTGTTGCTAAAGGATTTACTCAAAAGAATGGTGTTGATTATAAAGAAACATTTTCACCTGTTTCTAAGAAAGATTCATTGCGTATCATTATGGCACTTGTGGCTCATTATGACTTAGAGTTACATCAAATGGATGTAAAAACTGCCTTTCTTAATGGTAATCTTGATGAAGAAGTTTATATGGATCAACCTGAAGGTTTTCCAACTGAAGGAAAAGGTCGTATGGTGTGTAAACTTAAGAAATCAATATATGGACTAAAACAAGCCTCACGACAATGGTATATTAAGTTTAATAATACCATTCTTTCTTTCGGTTTTGAAGAAAATGTTGTTGATGTATGCATATACCGAAAGGTCAGTGGGAGTAAGTTTATTTTTCTAGTCTTATATGTTGATGATATTTTGCTTGCAACAAATAATTTGGGAATGTTGCGTGAGACTAAAGAATATCTTTCTAGAAACTTTGAAATGAAAGATATGGGAGAGGCATCCTATGTGATAGGAATTGAAATTTTTCATGATAAATCACAAGGATTGTTAGGATTGTCTCAGAAGGCCTATATAAATAAAGTTCTAGAGAGGTTCAACATGGAAAAGTGTTCCGCAGGAATTGCACCAATTCAAAAAGGGGAAAAATTTAGTCTTATGCAATGCCCAAAAAATGACATAGAACGGAAGCGAATGGAAGGAATTCCATATAGTTCTGTAGTGGGAAGTCTTATGTATGTGCAAACTTGCACAAGACCGGACATTAGCTTTGCAGTAGGAATGCTTGGAAGGTATCAAAGTAATCCTGGAATGGATCATTGGAAAGCTGCAAAGAAGGTTTTAAGATATCTTCAAGGTACAAAGAAGTATATGCTCATGTACAAAAGGTCTAGCCAATTAGAAGTAATTGGTTACTCAGATTCAGATTTTGGTGGATGTGCTGACACAAGAAAGTCTACATTTGGCTACTTATTCTTATTTGAAGAAGCTGCCATATCATGGAAAAGTTCCAAACAAAGTGTTATAGCAACATCTACTATGGAGGTAGAATTTGTAGCATGTTTTGAAGCTACAAATCAAGCTTTATGGCTGCGGAATTTCATTTCAGGACTTGGCATTGTTGACTCAATTGCTAGGCCATTGAAAATTTATTGTGATAATTCTGCAGCAGTATTTTTCTCAAAAAATGATAGATATTCTAAAGGTGCCAAGCATATGGAAATAAAGTACTTTGGCGTTAAGGAGGAAGTTCAGAAACAAAGAGTGTCCATAGAACATGTTAGAACATAACTTATGATTGCTGATCCATTGACTAAAGGATTGCAACCAAAGACATTTAAGGAACATGTACATAGAATGGGTCTTGGTTCTTCTGAATGATGCTAACACTCTGAGCTCACTATGTTTATTTATGTGTTTTCTGAACATTGATAGTTTGTTGTTTCTAGTTAAAGTAATATTATTGTATGAGTTATAACATAATGATCTAGAAACTTTATGGGACCGATATAAAATTGTGTTATTTATGTAGCTTGTGTAGTAAGATGCTAGTGGTTGTAGTATATGGAAAGAAATGTATTTCATATTAAATGCATGACTGCCATAACTCACACAAAGTATTTTACTATATTAAAGCAATTATGTAATGTGTGAGAATATGATTACACTTAGGCCAAGTGGGAGAATGTTGAAAGTTTATTGTAATTTAAACTTCTATTGTGGCCTAATTGTAATTATTTATAAATCATTAATGACTTAATCTCATCCGTTAATGCTAATGTTTGATGGACGCATTAGATTTAAAGATTATATCACATATAAAAATGGTCCTCCCTCTGCCTCAATACACACGACGTTTTACAGTTTTCACTCACTGAAAAGAGCGTGAAACTGCCATCCTGATGAACGTCTGAAGGAAAGGAAGGGGAGAGAAACCAGTGTTGGAGATCAACTCTACTGTAACCAAAACTCAACAAAATCAGCCTTAAAGTTCAACTCTACCGTAATCAGGACTTGTTATGGCAACCAATCCAGGTATGAAAATCATAACTTTTAAGATCCTAATTAATGCTTCCGCTAAAATAAGTTTACATTTCTGACATTTCAATTTCGAATAAGAAACACCGAGGAGATGGGTCGGTCATATACTCATGTAGAGTACTTTTAAAGTGAATGTTATAAAAATCTTGTTACACAAATCCCAACTAACATAAAGGAACACCATTCGAGATTAATATATGGTGCACACTATGGTATAGATGTTGTTTTACAGAAAATTTTTTATTATTAGAAATCTAGCGACGCGTGTTTCGTGTGGAATATTTTTCTAGATACAGGCTGAGGCTTACGGACAGCGGTGCTTACACCTTCTATTGCAGTTCGGCTTAACAATTTTTAGGGAAGAAACTCTGTTTATATTTATGGGCTGGCAAGACTTTTTTGAAGGATAGTATCAGTAGTGGATCTGGTTTCGGACTGGGTGGGTGTTGGGGCTGGATAGGGTTAAAAAATCTATTGATAGTGTTAGGAAAGAAGACTTGGAACAACTGTAATTGAGCTACTAGCACCGAATCTTCAACCTACCTGTGAGAGTGTGAGTAACGGTGAGAGGATTTTGCACCACCACAACCAGTTCAACGGATAACCATAGGAGTGTACTCGATGGCAGTGGACACAGGAGGCTTCTCTAAGCAGAACAGGTAGAGGTGGGCTGGATTGCGTTGAGACGCGGTGAGTAGAAGCTTCTTTGCCGTAACTGCGTCATCCCAAAGCAGCAGCGAAATTGTAATCGAGCTCTTGGCTCCAGAGGCCTGATCGGAACTCGGAGTCATCATCTCCTTCTGCTTCGATTTCTCATCGGCAGTCCACAATCACTGGTATTTTTCTTATTTTTCATTGCATTGCAAATTCACATAAGATAGTGCACTGTTATCTATTGCATAAGGCATGATGCCATAATTATGTTTTTCGTGTTTGCATTATAAATTAACTACAAACCATTTTTGCTGAAATAGATTAGCTATTGGTATGGAATTCTTATACAGAAATTCATTAATATTCTTTGGTAGAACAGGCGTGATGTGAAAGGAAAATTATTGGATATGTGTAGCTGAAGTTTTGCTGATTTTTTTTACTTAACATAACTGGAACATTATTTAGAAATATGCTTTTTGATCTCCTGTTGAATTGTTGAACTTTTGCACTTTCGGTTAGAATTTAAAAAACATGCAATTTGAACTATACAAATTGATGGATTTTACCTGGCACTCTATCGAGCTCACTAGAGCACATCTCAAATTAACTGGACTTTAGAAAAATGCATCTTGCCCTCTTTGAACTATATGGTTAGGGACTAAAGTTAAATAAGTAGAAATCTAACGGAGTAAAATGTACTTGCTTTATATTAAAGTGTTCCCATTTTCATTGCATTTGGCCGCTTTTCCACACTATCTTCTTCCCGTTTCATAAAAAAATCATATTCTAAAAAATCACGAGTGTCTTGTTGCCACTAATTACTTGCAAACATATAATCTTATCAGAAACAACATTGTCCCTATTATATTTTGCTTGTGTGCTATTTAATAATTCTTCTCAGAAAAAACTTCCCATAACAATATCAACCACCAGTTTGATTTCATGTCATGATAACATATTCCATGCCAATCTTCTGTTTGTGTTTTGGCTTCACTGAACAAGAAAAGCTCCACCAATTATCTTGTATCTTGAGTTCCATTTCAATTGTTCTAAGTGGAAATTACTGTTCTATAATTCATAGTATATACGTGTTCTTCTTGTCCTTTAAAACCCCATGATTATTAGATGGCTTTTACTAGTACTAAATATTAGTATATAGTTATTTTTTTGTTACAAGATTCTAAGGTTCTGGCATCTCTTGGCACGCAACCCAAGAACTTGGGTTCCATATGACTGTGTTTAGTTAATGGGTAGAAGAAAATAAGACATAGACATTATATTTAAATAGACATAGACATTTGAATACATATAATTTTTTTTTGGTTTGTTTGGTAATAATACATAACACAAGACACAAATCACACATAAATTAAAATATGAATATCATTCTTCTTTTTCCATCATAAATACCATATTATAGTAACACCACATGCATTATCCCCACTTCAATTTGTTACTTTTCTTTTAAGATTGACACAGTCACTACTGATATTTTTAATAACTCAAATATAGAAGTAACATAACCCAGATATAGATTATTATAAAAAAAATGGGAAGAGAGCAGGGACGGACCTATCTAATGTGATAAGGGGGCACTTGCCCCACTCTTATTTCAATTTTCTTTTAATATATATATATATATATGTCTTATTTTAAATTTTAAATAATTTTACTACAAATAAATTAAGTCTAATTATGTAAAGTCTCATATCTACTTTATCTTTTTATTATTTTAACTATTAGTTAACCTAATTAAATTTAGTATTTTTTCATTTTCAAATTTCAGCCATCACCACTTCTTTATTCTCTTAAACCCTCTTTTTAGTTTCATATTTTCAATCTTTTTTTTCTATTTATTTTTTAGTGGTCATCTTCTCTGATCTTCATTAAAAACTAAATTTTAAATTTTCTATATTTTAATATAACTCTCTGTAATTCTATGTATCTTTCAATTTTATTGTTTCTCTTTTTGATATTTTTAATTGTAAATTTTAATTCAAGCAATTATAATTTTGGTATTAATCTAATTTTTTATTCTCTTCATGAATTTATATATTTTATTTTATTCTTAATTTAGTAATCCTTATTATTTATTTATTTATCTTTTGTTCTATTTTATTATATGTAATTTTTGATTTTTTTTGTATATAAATAATTAATGTGCACTTTTATTTTTTTAAAATTTGAATTAATATATCTTTTAATAGTAATGTATATTATTTTTGCCCCCTAACATAAATTTTCTGAGTCCGTCACTAGGAGGGAGGGATGGAGGGAGGAAGAGAGAGAATTGTTGTCATGGGAGAGAAGCAAAAGACAGCCTCTTGGTGAGAATGAAGGAGAAAAAGGGAACGGTTAGGGGAAGGAGGGTAGATTTGGGAAATTGACAAAATATTAAAGGTAAAAATAGATTAAAAATTTATGTCCAATGCAACATAAAAAATTCATGTTTGAACTTCCTGAAGAGACACAAAATATGTGTATATTATGTGCAACTGTGTACCACCATTTCCTTCAAAAAATTGTGTCTCTCCAATAAAACTGTAGATGTGTGCCAAGTGGGAGGCTCATGCATTGGCTGCCCATAAAAGTTACACCTCAATGACCTCTTATTTTTTTGTGTTTCTTCACCGTAATTGTTTTTTAAATTTTCTTGATTTGTACTTCTCTGTTAGTTAATGATATTCTTTTCTTTAAAATAAATTGGTTGCTGGAAGTTACAATTTTTAGTATTAAGCGCAAGCTGTTAAAACTGAATTTAACAATACTCAACTTTTGCCTTCTGCAGTTATCCTTGCTTCTTACTTCTCTAAGTTATAATATTAATTGTTATTCATTCATTGTTGATATGTTTGCATTCATTATCTCTATGCAGATTCAACCTTGTGATATTTGTGGTGATGTCAGTTTTTGGGAGGTAATTAGCAATTGTACGAACTGCGAAACTCGTGAACACTGGTATGAATCTCTCTTGTTGTATTCTTTAATTAAACATTTGAATTCTTCCGTCTCCCATAATTACTATCTGTCATCTCCCTCACTTAACCTAATAACTCTATCTCTTGACCAACAAAAAAAATAATAACTCTACCTCACAATTACTTCAAATGTTTTACTTTAAATATAACGGTTGGAATAGAATTTTGACAAATTTAAACATAATAAAACACAGTATCATTGTAATAATTAATGTTTATACCCTAAAGTTAAGGAACAAGCAAACGTTGTACTGAAAGCAGTTGAAACCTTTTGGAAGCAAAGGTGAAAACATTACAAAACTCGGAAGAAGAATTAGGTATATTTGTTTATTTAATTTAAAGATATTTCATAAATTATTAGTGCTTTAATTTAAGCTGTTATGTTAAAAAGTTTAAATATATGTATAAATATATTGATATAATTGTATTCGTGTAAACTGAGAAAAAAAATTGTAAGTTATACTATATTCGTGTAAACTGAGAAAAAAAATTGTAAGTTACCATTTTAATTTTTCAGACAAAAATTTTATGAGGATGCCACACATGATAACCAACGGTAGATTAATTTTGAGAGATTCAGTTGTGTGAAATTAACTTCGATTGACATGGATATTGATGGCTATGACTCATATTATTAAATTGGAGTTCGTGAAAACCATTTCCTCATATCTTAGGACGATATTTTTAATCTAGAATTCTTAATCGTATGAGCAGAAGACTTTGAGTAGCGTTTGACCTCCCATTCATTAGTGCATATTTAATGTTTTCTCTATGTTTTCACTGTTTCTATTAATTCTAATTTTATTTGTAAGTTCGTCATTGCTGCTCAGCTTTGTTTATTTCCTTTTATATATGCTGGTTTTGCAGTTTCAAGCCAAATGGATTTTGACCTTTACTCAAGCGATAATGACGAAGAGTCATCTGAGATGTCATTGGGTGTGTGTGGTTCTTTAGGGTCCTCTGATGATGACGACAATACTGGCTTTTTTTGGCATGGGAACAAGTCACTCGGAATCGAACAAAGAATCGCATCGCTCACAGGGGGATGTTCACGGCAATATGCCTGTGTTAGTTATCGCTGAGGACTTCTTGCATACAGTTTTCACTTCTGAGGAGGAGGCCTACAATGCTTACAAGGAGTTTGCCTGGACATGGGGGTTTGGTGTTCGCAAGGGGGATGTGGGATGGGTTGACGGTGTTTTGGTGAGGCAGGACTTCTTCTGTCATCGTCAGGGCACGAGGAGTGACAAGCATTATGATCAGCCAGAACGAGTAAGGGAGGAGCGGCTAGAGAGTCGCACAGACTGCAAGGAGAAATTGAAAATATACTATGATGTCCATGATAATGTGTAGAGAGTGCAAAAGATTATTGATAAACACAACCACGACATGGCCCCGGCTGCGTTTTGCAACTTGTTGCCAAGTCACCGAAAAATGAGCGACGGGGATAAGGCTCAAGTGAATAGCATGAAGCAATTCGGAATCCCTACCTCGAAGATAATGGCTTACATGGCAGGCCAATCGGGTGGCTACAACATGCTTCGATTTACAAAAAGGGATTTGTACAACTATGTTGACAGTCAACGGCGAGCACGAATCTTGGATGGGGATGCGGCTGCAACTATAAGCTACTTGGAGGGGAAGGAAAATGCGGACCTTATGTCAGTCGCTAGATACACAACGACTGTAGATAATCGGTTGGGTAACTTATTTTGGGTGGACGGTTTCATGAAATCCGATTATGAGTTGTTTGGTGATGTCGTTGCATTTGACGCGATGTACCGTGGGAACAAGTACAAGAAACCTCTGGTGGTGTTCTCGTAGACAAATCATCACAGGCAAACTTGCATTTTCGGATTTGCCTTGCTTCAGGATGAGGAGGTCTGCACTTACAGATGGGTTCTGACGAACCTTTTGGATGTTATGGGTCAAAGAACAATGAACCTTGTTGTGACGGATGGGGATAAGGCAATGCGCGCTACCATTGCGGAGGTGATGCCTTCAGCCAAGCACAGACTATGTGCATGGCATCTGGAGAAAAATTGTGTCCAACGGGTAAAGGAAGCTGAATTTCGGAAAGTATTCAAAAAGGCTATCTATGTAAACTTTCATGTTGACGAGTTCGAGAGATATTGGAGGACCTCAATCGAGTCTCTCAGCCTAGGCCAAAATACATGGGTGCAAGCGACATATGACATTAAAGAGAGTTGGGCAACGGCCTATCTGAGGGGGACCTTTTGCGCCGGATATAGGACAACGTCAAGATGTGAAGGAATCAATTCTTTCATTAAAGCGTTCCTAAAGTCAACGGATAGCATTCTTGAACTGGTTCACAGCTTGGATAGGGTTGTGAAAGATTTCGGAACAATGAGGTTACTGCACAATTTTACTCACTTATTACACACCCGTTTTAAATACTGGATTAAATGCAATAGAGTTGTCTGCGTCGAAGCTGTATACAAGAGTTGTTTTTAGGGAGGTTAAGAAGCAAATCAAGGGTGTTGCAACGCTATTGTTTCAGGGAAGGGAGAGCATCAGCATGACCATTGTGTATAGCTTTAGTAAAATGGGTAGACCGGATCGGGTATTCAAGGTTTTGTATGATCCTAATGACCGAAAGATTGAGTGTGAGTGTAAGATGTGAGACAGTGATGGCGTACCGTGTTCCCATATATTTGTGTCATGAAGTACGAGGGTATGGAGGAAATTCCTGAAACACTTATCCTTAGGCGCTAGTGTAAGATTGCAAAAGACTGTACAATGTTGAAAATGGGGAATGATTCAAGGGAACAGGCAAGACTGCTTTGACACAGTGCACTATACTTAGCTTTGACCCATGTTGTTACACTTGGTTGCGAAGAGGTTGAAGATTTTGCGCTTGCACAGGATGCTATATCAAACCTGAATATAAATTTTAATATATACACAACATTTTTTATATACTGAATATAAATTTTCACTCAAATTTTTAAAGGCAAGATATCATATTCTCATAACTTTTGATTTCATTGGAAATAAAGTCACTGTTACTCACACTTAGTTCATTCTATGCATTACTATTAGTAATAAGTTTTTTTCTCAATTTTTAATTATTTGTTTTATTTTTCTTAATTTAAAAACTTATTTATGTATCAACTCCACCAACCTAGATGACAAACCTAATTCATGTTTCTAGCTAACTAAAACTGCAATCATTACAAGACATCTACAATTATAATTATTAACTTAGAAAATAAACTATATAAATAATTAAGAATGAAAATAGAGATAAAATATTAAATTATATTGAAATCTCAAATAAACTGATTAGTAGCTTTTACGAATATCATAAAATGAAGTTTTTATAATAACTAATGTTACGGGATTTATAAAATCATTGTTAGTTTCTTAAAAATATTTATTTTTTTTCTATTTTGATGTCATGGGATATTAATTATAAAAAACTACATTAAAAAGGGTCGTACGTCTTCTTTTTTTCTGTACGTAAGGGGTTATATATATTTTTTTTGTATGTATTTATTATAAATGATTTCAGCCAAGATTTGGTCCAAAAAATATTAACTATTATGAGTCTAGTTGTCTAAAAATTAAATAAATTCAGTCCACTACCAAAAATGAACTCCAGCTTCTTAAAATTTAATCAAAATGTTAAGCTATAATTTAGTTCATAATGAGAAACAAAAAACTACATGTGTGACGATGACTCTGTGTATAACAGTGTGAAGTAGAGACAAGCACACAAAATCTTATACCAATCTTCTTCTCTTGACACATATAGTCAGCATAGTAGCTTTTCTCAGTTGTATGTACCAAAGAATTTCCCAACCAACATAACCTCTTAAATGAAAGAAGAGAGTGAATAGTGGTTGGCAGAAAAATATTTCCAACAAAAGAAAATCTGCAATAAAAGATTTAAAGTATTCAACTTCAAATACGTTACCAGTTCGGGTTTTTTTTTGTTCTGTCTTGTGTCTTTGGACCTCGTCTCAGCTGCTTTATATTCTTCTTTGCCTTTGTGCTCCTGAACGGCATGTGATCCATGCTGAACTCTGTCTTTGTCGGTGGTATATATGTAGGGTCGTCTGCACCATCCATGCTACATATGGGGGTCGCTATCACATGTTTTTTACCCTTATATATGTCTAAATGCTGCTCTTTGAGCCTTTTCATTCCACTGCACACACAGCCGGATGACACATTCGTGATACCATTCGAATTAAAATCCTGATTATTTTGGCAGATAAGGCTAACGATAGTTCGTCGTAGATCTGCCAGCATCTCATTCTGCCGATCAAAAGCGTCAGTCAGGTGTCTTATGTCGGACTGCAAACTCGAGACGGTTGTGACTACACTCCTGGTGATACGACTACACTCTTGCAGCCACGATTCAAAATGCATAAATATTTGTAGAGGTTGAAAAGTCGTATGAGCATCACACACCATGTTGTGTAAAAACCGAATGCTTATTATATCAAAAAGTTAGGTTACGTCTTACCTGGCTACGAGCCACAATGGAAGCCGGCTGTTGACAGCATACGCATCATCCCACTCGCTAGCAGTCGCTGTTGACCTGAAGTATACAACGGACTACTTGAGTAAAGCATATAACCTCAGAGTCACAGCAACAGAACCGGGAATCAAAGAGTAGAGTGGCCAAAAATTAAAATTTTATATATTCAACTATAGTGTCATATATTTGATATTAGAAATTATCAAAATTAGTTATTTATTTCAAAAAATTAACAAGTCCTTGTCAAATACAAGAATTATTTCCGTGTTTATAATTTTTTTACCGTTTCAAATGTAACAAAATATAGAAGTAGCTATTTTTAAATATTATGTTAATTAATTTACTTTGTTAAGTATCTATATAACAACAAATTATATTTTTATGCTTGATTTTAGTATAAAGTATCGCATGAATTAAAAGTAATTAATTGCACTATTTATTTTGTTATATGGATTTAAAATTTATTAAAGTATTTTGATATAATAACATGGACAAAAATTATGACAAAAATAAGGAAAAAAAAAACAACTAAATATAATTAGAGAATAAACGATGTTATTACAAATAATATTAGAGTACTTTTTGTATTATTATAGAGGTTAAAATTAATTAAAAAAAGAAAATATTAAAAAAGAGGTCCAAACCAAATAGAAAATACAGATAATCTGATTGCATACAGAGAAACAAACTAAATCAAGACAGGTAACATAGGCTTTAAACTTGAAATTTGCATGTGCATAAAAGGTCTCTTAAAAGAAAAACCATTTTGAATTATCCGTTACGTAAGCAGTATTCACGAGTAGATAAACCTAAGACAATTTATTTTAAGATGGAATGGTTAACATTCTTTGACATTCTGCTAAACTTTTTAAGTCAGTTATTTGTAACCCTCGTCTTTATTCGGGTATTGGTGCTCTTAACGTACTCAATGTCTTATTCTTTATTTTCAAATATTTTAATAATGAAAAACAAATGACATTAGTTTATGGGAGGCATGGAAATTTTTCACCCACCACAACATAAGGGTATTGGTACTCTACGAGGTTGTAGTAACATTTGATTAGACAACAAATCATTGCCTAAAAAATGAACAATTTGGAATTTTTTCTTTTTTAAATCATCATGTCATATCAATTTAAAATGGGTGCACAAAGGGTCCCATGCGTCAACTGACCTGTTACTATTGTTAACAAGTTGTAAAAAGTGTTCACTTACCACCGTTTGCGCGGGAGTGTCTCCCATCTTGCGCATAATGACGTCGCCTTTCCAAAGGATTCAACTGGAGTTGCTCGCTTCAGTCCACTACGATTTTTGTTGCTAGTGTTCTTTGTGCCCGAAAAATGAGTCCTCGTTGACTTCCTGCAAGGTCGATGACATTGGAGTACAAATTAAAGAATAAAAACTGCTTGCTATGCATGAGTAAGCAAAGTATGTATTCAAATCAAACATTAATTGCGATTGAAATAGCTATAGGTGTTTAAATTACACTACACAATGTAGTAAGAAGTCTTAAATTTAATTATGTAGTTTTTATTAAATTCCTTACAAAGATTTGTCACCATTAGCCATGAAAAGAGCCTTTCGTTGGGCATATTGACACGATACCATACCTATTGCACTAAAGCTACAATTGAAGCATCAATTATAATCATCATAAACGTATATTTGAGTTACAGGTAACTATGCTGGCTTAGTTTGAGTGATCCTGGTCGTACTCATTGATCAAGAGAGAATTTGTAAATCCAAGTAATTTATACATAACTCTAACTCAAAGTTGTAGACTTCCATTGCAATAAGAAAGATAAGCTTAAAATCTAAAATCACAATGAAGTAAATAAAATCTAACGATGCAATAATAATTAATACAAGCAGAAGAAGTTAGATTTTGTTTTTTATAAATTTTATCATCTTAAAAATTTTTATTCAAATAATTTTTTTCCCAACTGTTATATATAGATAAGAGGTCATCAACATAAGCCACTACTATTAAAATATGTTGCACAATATAATATCTGGTATTAATATCCAAAAAAAAGTTATCATCTTTTAAGTTTATCGTTTTATATTTTTTATTGATCTTAACTTTTCT
>NC_029788.2:26240877-26258507 GCF_000816755.2 Arachis ipaensis
ATATATATATATATATATATATATATATCATATTTTTAGTTATTTTTTTCTGAATTATAGCCTCCTTGTTGTAATAATTTATTCCCATGGTTATAAATTTATGATGACCCAAAAAATAAAAAATTACTATATTTAACTTGAACATAAAAAATCTTACATAATATAAACAATGAATCTTAAATTTTAGTATCCTAAAATCTTTTTTCAAGAATAGCAACTAAGCTCATCAGCGAAGAGTTACACTAAGATTCATTTTCAACAGCATAGAGAGAAAATATATCAGCACCATGGTAACCTAATTTGTTAGGAAAAGAATGGGTCCAAAAAATAACAACCTGAGTTTTGGTACCAAGAGAAAGCTGAGACGAAGATGTGAAGGCGGAACACCAAGGAAGGGAAGCCGCGACTTTGGGAGGACAAGGACAACATGATGGCGGAGCTTCGAAGAGAAGAAAAAGGGGAAAGGTAACGGCGGTGCCTTGAGACGTGTGAGGAGGGCCACCGATGGCGAGTAACATGTCAGCTATGAGAGATTGATGAGATCCTCGGAGAAGAGAAACCAAAGTCACGATTAGGGTAGTTGGTTCTACCAAGATTGGGGCTTTTGCTTGATGTGGAGTGAATTTGGGCCTTCAGAGCATACCCTGACCCAAGTCGTTATATTGGGTTGTTTAGGGCCACGGCTTATCACAGGTATTGTTTCATAGTTTAGGAACAGCCAGATTTAGCAACGACAAGCCAGTGGAGGTAGCCATGGATTTTGGTGATGAAGAGCAACGGAGGCCTACGACAAGAACTCTAGTGTAGAAGCGGGTTTGGGGTATGGCCGAGTTTGATGACGATTTAGTTATTTGGCTTAGCCCAAAAGGAAAAAAAAAATTGGGCTGAAACAAAATTAACGGATATCGGGCCAACACTCAATTTATGTTGTTGTTACTTTTTGGTGATGATACATTTGGGGCATCTGATGAGATGTCTCGTTTGGGTTGTTGTTACTTTGTGGCCCATTTTTGTAGGCCCAACATAGTTTTGTCGGTAACGGGTAGGAAGGACCAAACCTTGTCGTGAACTATGCAGCGTGCTCTGCAATACCCTGCCGCTGTTAGGGTTTACGATCATGCACCCATGACTCGAGCATCGGCGGGTCACTAACACTGAGACGGAGACTGTTTGTAGACATTATTTTTGCAACGCGAAGGGGGTGTCAATACGTAGAGTGACCACAACATTAACGGCCCTGTCATTGCTATTCATCCAATTCTCATAGCTATAAACAGGCACTCACATGGATGATAGTAAACCAGAATAAAGTAGCGATGCATACAAAGTAGAAAAGATAACTCAGGTACGCTCACATGATTCTAGATCTCGAGTAATAGTGCGCATCAACGCGCCCTTCAGCTTTATGTCCAATGTCCTTTTCTTCTCTGTATATTCACGCATGCCATGGTTGCAGAGATTCTCAAGTGCAAATATTCGTTCAACCTTGCCTTGTATGGGTCATGGAATTGAAAATCAATGCAAATCTTCACCTTGAGATCTTCATTGAAACCCCACTCTCACACAGAAAGAAAAGACTAGAGGTGAATGGATGAGTGTTCACGAGAAAGTCTGTGAGTAAGAGGCAACCGAGTTGAGTACTTATCTTTCTTTTCCTTAAATAACCTTTACTAAGTTGTTTCAGGGATAGAAAATGGTGGCACAAGATAAAGTTGAGGGCAGTTTTAGAAATTACCAAAAATCACGCTTCCTGGTGCATGTCTTCTCATGTGTTCCATCTACGCTTCCTCAATCAAATTTATGATTCCCACCAGTTACTTAGTTAGGGTGGGAAAAAATTGGACCTTGGCGTCAAATTATTTGCTTATGGAGAAGGTGGGCTTATAATTCTGCGAGGTCTAATTATAGGAGTAATACACAAGGGTTTGCCACAGTTGAATATAACCACATCTATAGTTGGGTTTCTGTTTGGTCTTTTTAATCTTTAATTATATTTTTGCAATGTCTATAGTTATATCAAATTAAAAAATTTTTCTAAAAGTATGTGACATTAAAATTTATAGAATACAATCTCTTTAAAAATATTTAAATTTACTAAAATACAATTTTAAACAGATTATGAGTACTCTTTTGTCAATATTTTTATACCAATTAAAGCCATGTTAAAAAAAAATAAATCATTATACCTTTAAAAACATAACATAATAATCCTTATAAAGTTTTTATTCTTATACCAGTAACTCAAGTGAATATAGATAAATACTTTGTTATGAAGACTGATTTAATTAAGGAAATAAAAGTTTGAAAGCTAATTCAATTTGGTTATTAAAATTTGTCGAGAACTAAACCATTCAACTAAATTTTTTTTATGAATCAGCTTTAGGGTATTATTCATTAATTTAACTATAAGAAGACTGGGCTTATCGGGACAAGTTTAATTAATTATACTCTGTAACATAAATAAAAAAATATTATATTTCTTAAGAATTCAGTGAATAACTTGTAAATTAATGTTAAACTTATAAAGCTCATTTATTAAAAATATTGTACATTTACATCAATTTGATCTTTTGGATGTAATTCATCATAATTACTGGACAAAGATAAAAGCACGAGCAATTATACAATAACTACAATAAAGAAGCCTTGTGAATTTGATATCTTTCTTAAAATATTGATTTGTTTGTTTTTCTACTATCATTGTATAATAGATAATAAAGTTTAAAATTTAGTACATTCAATTCTAAATAGATAAATTTATTCATATTTATTGGTATGAATGTTTATCTAAGATAATACTGTATAGTGTAATTTTGAATTTTAATTATAAAATTCATAATTTATGTTTGAAAATAACTAAACAAGAGTTAAGAAAAAGGAACTGGGAATAAAAATACAAACATATAATATATAACATAAAATTATAAATGAACTTTGTTAATCATAATATATTGGAATGTATACCTAATAATAAGTAGTAGTTGTGTCAAAGCTAAATGTATTTAGAGATAATGTTTTTGACCACTCGTTTGATCTACAAAATATAAAATGGAGTAATAATCACAAAAGTGTTATTTAACATATTTTTGTTAAATCTTCTGTACTCTAAATATTTGTAATTAAAAATTGGCATCATAATAAATATAATTTAGATATTAATTATATTTAACCGTTATATTTTAATTCAATTGAGATTATCAATAACAAATTTAATTGATTAGTTGTATATTAACACTGATTTAACTTTTGAAACGGTTGATGATAAACGATACACTTAAATACAGACAACTATTTTTAATATTAGACTTTATATTCTTTAAATCATTATTATTGATTTATTGTACACAATATATTAACTTATTATCTTAAAAAATTCCATTGTTACTATCAATGAAAAAATTATTGATAACTACTATATGATGAATATGTATGTGTTTTAATAAAAAACAAATAATAGGATACTTGCATGGAATTTTGACTATAATATTGAAATGCATATTATGAATTTTTGAAAAAGTTGCTAAATGACAAACTCACAAAAGCAACTTGGGTTCTATAAATACCATTAGAATGAGATCTCTGTTACACCTCAAACACATAAAAGTTTTTCAGTAGTCTATTTATATGGTGGCATCGTATCCATTCCAGCAACTCCGAATTTTAAAATAAAAATAGTGATGATGCAATATTAACTACACCTCAAAGACTTTTGAAAGAATAATATTGCATTATCACTCTTTTTATTTTAAAACTCAGAGTGGCTGGGATGGATACGATGCCACCATATAGATAGACTACTGAGAAACTTTTGTGTTTGAGGTGTAGACAGAGATCTCATTCTAAATTTTTAATGGTATTTATAGAACCCAAGTTGCTTTTGTGAGTTTGTCGTTTAGTAACTTTTTCAAAAATCCATAATATCTTGCATTTCAATATTATAGTCAAAATCCCATGCAAGTATCTTATTATTTGTTTTTTATTAAAACACGTACATATTCATCGTATAGTAGTTATCAACAATTTTTCCATTGATAGTAACAATGGAATTTTTTAAGATAATAAGTTAATATAATTGTGTACCATAAATCGATAATAATGATTTAAAGAATATAAAGTCTAATGTTAAAAATAGTTGTCTGTATTTAAGTGTATCGTTTATCATCAACCGTTTCAAAAGTTAAATCAGTGTTAATATACGATTAATCAATTAAATTTGTTAGTGATAATCTCAAATTCTCATTGAATTAAAATATAACGGTTAAATATAATTAATATCTACATTATATTTATTATGATGCCAATTTTTAATTACAAATATTTAGAGTACAGAAGATTTAACAAAAATATGTTCAATAACACTCTTGTGATTGTTACTCCATTTTATATTTTGTAGATCAAATGAGTGGTCGAAAACATTATCTCTAAATACATTTAGCTTTGACACAACTACTACTTATTACTAGGTATACATTCCAATATATTATGATTAACAAAGTTCATTTATAATTTTATGTTATATATTATATGTTTTGTATTTTTATTCCCAGTTCCTTTTTCTTAACTCTTATTTAGTTATTTTCAAACATAAATTATGAATTTTATAGTTACAATTCAAAATTACACTATACAGTATATATTATCTTAGATAAACATTTACACCAACAAATATGAATAAATTTATCTGTTTAGAATTAAATGTACTAAATTTTAAATTTTATTATCTATTATATAAAGATAGTAGAAAAACAAACAAATCAATATTTTAAGAAAGATATCAATTTCACAAGGCTTTTTTATTGTAGTTATTGTATAATTACTCGTGCTTTTATCTTTGTTCAGTAATTATGATGAATTATATCCAAAAGATCAAATTGATGTGAATGTACAATATTTTTAATAAATGAGCTTTATAAGTTTAACATTAATTTACAAGTTATTCACCGAATTCCTAAGAAATATAATATTTTTTATTTATGTTACAGAGTATAATTAATTGAACTTGTCCCGATAAGCCCAGTCCTCTTTTAGTTAAATTAATGAATAATACCCCAAAGCTAATTCATAAAAAAATTTAGTTGAATGCTTTAGTTCTCGACAAATTTTAATAACCAAATTGAATTAGTCTTCAAACTTTTATTTCCTTAATTAAATCAGTCTTCATAACAAAGTATTTATCTATATTTACTTGAGTTACTGATATAAGAATAAAATAAACTTTATAAGGATTATTATATTTTGTTTTTAAAGGTATAATGATGTATTTTTTTAACATGGCTTTAATTGGTATAAAAATCTTGACAAAATAATAAATGAGCTTTATAAGTTTAACATTAATTTACAAGTTATTCACCGAATTCCTAAGAAATATAATATTTTTTATTTATGTTACAGAGTATAATTAATTGAACTTGTCCCGATAAGCCCAGTCCTCTTTTAGTTAAATTAATGAATAATACCCCAAAGCTAATTCATAAAAAAATTTAGTTGAATGCTTTAGTTCTCGACAAATTTTAATAACCAAATTGAATTAGTCTTCAAACTTTTATTTCCTTAATTAAATCAGTCTTCATAACAAAGTATTTATCTATATTTACTTGAGTTACTGATATAAGAATAAAATAAACTTTATAAGGATTATTATATTTTGTTTTTAAAGGTATAATGATGTATTTTTTTAACATGGCTTTAATTGGTATAAAAATCTAGATAAAAGAGTATTCATAATCTGTTTAAAATTGTATTTTAGTAAATTTAAATATTTTTAAAGAGATTGTATTCTATAAATTTTAATGTCACATACTTTTAGAAAAATTTTTTAATTTGATATAACTATAGACATTGCAAAAATATAATTAAAGATTAAAAAGACCAAATATAAACCCAACTATAAATGTGGTTATATTCAACTGTGTCAAACCCTTGTGTATTACTCCTATAATTAGACCTCGCAAAATTATAAGCCCACCTTATCCATAAGCAAATAATTTGGCGCCAAGGTCCAATTTTTTCCCACCCTAACTGAGTAACTGGTGGGAATTAGAAATTTGATTGAGGAAGCATAGATGGAACACATGAGAAGACATGCACCAGGAAGCGTGATTTTTGGTAATTTCCGAAACTGCCCTCAACTTTATCTTGTGCCACCCTTTTCTATCCCTGAAACAACTCAGTAAAGGTTATTTTAAGGAAAAGAAAGATAAGTACTCAACTGGGTTGCCTCTTACTCACAGACTTCTCGTGAACACCCATCCATTCACCTATAGTCTTTTCTTTCTGTGTGAGAGTGGGGGTTCAACGAAGATTTCAAGGTGAAGATTTGCATTGATTTTCAATCCCATGACCCATACAAGGCAAGGTTGAACGAATATTTGCACTTGAGAATCTCTGCAACCATCGCATGAGTGAATATACAGAGAAGAAAAGGACATTGGACATAAAGTTGGAGAGCACGTTAATGTGCACTATTACTCGAGATCTTTTCATGCATTGCGAATCATGTGAGTGTACCTGACTTGTCTTTTCTACTTTGTATGCATCGCTACTTTATTCTGGTTTACTATCATCCATGTGAGTGCCTGTTTATAGCTATGAGAATTGGATGAATAGCGATGACTGGGCCGTTAATGTTTTGGTCACTCAACGTATCAACACCCCTTTGCGTTGCAAAAATAATGTCTACAAACGGTCTCCGTCTCAGTGTTAGTGACCCGCCGATGCTCGAGTGATGGGTGCGTGATCGTAAACCCTAACAGCGGCAGGGTGTTGCAGAGCACGCTGCATAGTTCACGACAGGGTTTGGTCCTTCCTACCCATTACCAACAAAACTATGTTGGGCCTACAAAAATGGGCCACAAAGTAACAACAACCCAAATGAGACATCTCATCAGACGCCCCAAATATATCATCACTAAAAAGTAACAACAACATAAAATGAGTGTTCGCCCGATATCCATTAATTTTGTTTCAGCCCAATCTTTTTTTTTTCTTTTGAAATAAGCCAAATAACTAAATCCAAACCCAGACCGTCATCAAACTCGGCCATACCCCAAACCCGCTTCTTCACTGGAGTTCTTGTCGTAGGCCTCCGTTGCTCTTCATCGCCAAAATCCATGGCTACCTCCACTGGCTCGTCGTTGCTCAATCTGGATGTTCGTAAACTATGAAACAATACCTGTGATAAGCCGTGGCCCTAAACAACCAAATATAACGACTTGGGTTAGGGTAAACTCTGAAGGCCCAAATTCACCTCCACATCAAGCAAAAGCCCTAATCTTGGTAGAACCAACTACCCTATTCGTGACTTTTGTATTTTCTTTTCTCCGAGGATCTCATCAATCTCTCAAAGTTGACATCTTACTCGCCATTGGCATCCTTCCTCACACGTTTCAAGGCACCACATTACCTTTCCCCTTTTTCTTCTCTTCGAAGCTCCGCTATCATCTTGTCCTCGTCTTCCCAAAGTCGCGACTTCCCCTCCTAGGTGTCCTGCCTTCACATCTTCGTCCCAGCTTTCACTTAGTACCAAAACTCAGGTTGTTATTTGTTGGACCCATTCTTTTCCTAACAAATTAGGTTGCCATGGTGCTGATATATTTTCTCTGCATGCTGTTGAAAATGAATTTTAGTGTAACTCTTCACTGATGAGCTTAGTTGCTATTCTTGAAAAAAGATTTTAGGATACTAAAATTTAAGATTCATTGTTTATATTGTGTAAGATTTCTTATGTTCAAGTTAAATATAGTAATTTTCTATTTTTTGGGTCATCATAAATTTATAACCATGGGAATAAATTATTACAACAAGGAGGCTATAATTCAAAAAAAAAAACAACTATATATATATATATATTGAAATCAATGGTTTTTTAAGAAAAGTTAAGATCAATAAAGAAATATAAAATGATAAACTTAAAATATGATAACTTTTTTTGGATATTAATACCAGATATTATATTGTGCAACATATTTTAACAGTAATGTCATATGTTGATGACCTCTTATCTATATATAACAGTTGGGAAAAAAATTTATTTGAATGAAAGTTTTCTAAGATGATAAAATTTATAAAAAAAAATCTAACTTCTTCTGCTTGTATTAATTATTATTGCATAGTTAGATTTTATTTACTTCATTGTGATTTTAGATTTTAAGCTTATCTTTCTTATTGCAATGTTAGTCTACAACTTTGAGTTAAAGTTATGTATAAATTACTTGGATTTACAAATTCTCGGTTCATCAACGAGTACAACTAGAATCACTCAGACTAAGCCAGGTAACTCAAATATATGTTTATGATGATTATAATTGATGCTTCAATTGTAGCCTTAGTGCAATAGGTATGGTATCGTGTCAATATGCCCAACAAAAGGCTCTTTTCACGGCTAATGGTGACAAATCTTCGTAAGAAATTTAATAAAAACTACATAATTAAATTTAAGACTTCTTACTACATTGTGTAGTGTAATTTAAACACCTATGGCTATTTCAATCGCAATCAATATTTGATTTGAATAGATACTTTGGCTACTCATGCATAGCTAGTAGTTTTTATTCTTTAATTTGTACTCCAATGTCATCGACCTTGCAGGAAGTCAACGAGGACTCATTTTTCAGGCACAAAGAACATTAGCAACAAAAATTGTAGTGGAGTAAAGCGAGAAACCTCAGTTGAATCCTCTAGAAAGGCGACGTCGTAACAGGTCAGTGGTAAGTGAACACTTTTTTAGACTTTTTGACAATAGTAACAGGTCAGTTGCCACATGGGACCTTTTGTGCACCCATTTTAAATTGGATATGACATGATGATTTAAAAAATAAAAAATTCCAAATTGCTCATTTTTTAGGCAGTGATTTGTTGTCTAATCAAATGTTACTACAACCTCGTAAAGTACCATTACCCTTATGTTGGGGTGGGTGAAAAATTTCCATGACTCCCATAAACTAATGTCATTTGTTTTTCGTTATTAAAATATTTGAAAACAAAGAATAAGCCATTGAGTACATTAAGAGCACTAATACCCGAATAAAGACGAGGGCTAGAAATAAGTGACTTAAAAAGTTTAGTAGAATGTCAAAGAATGTTAACCATTCCATCTTGAAATAAATTGTAACGACCCAATGTCTAGTACGTCATGATCATACTAGAAACTGAGCGCTACCAACTTGTCTTCCTAATTATTATCTATTATTTATTATATGAGCCTTATTCGTTGTTAAAAGCATAGTTATTTTGCGAGGTACTTTTTTTTAAAAACGTTTGGTTTAACAAACAGAATCATTCATAATCAATTCACAACTGATAATAGATAAAACAGTTATAAACAACCACACATAAATACATCACAAGCAGTTGACAATATTCGGTGATCCAGCCTTTATTAGAGTATAGACATTTAGTTAGAATGTCATCAAAAGGTGGAAGGTCGTCTACTACTCCTCTACACGATCATACATTGCCATATGACGTCCCACTGGTACTCCATCAAGTAGCCACACTACAAGAGTCTCGTACACAGGATTTAGGCTAAAGTGTGCATACAAACGGGGTGCAGACGTTGGCTGGTCTCACAATATATACATATAAATAGAGAATAAGATTCACCCTAGACTCAGAAGACTACCTAGAGCAGAATCATTTTTGCGAACGATCGTTAGTGAACTACGGAAGGGTACTCATGCTTCCATGTGAAGGGGGAAGGGAGAGAGAAGGGGTAAGAACTGTGGAGTTCTTAGTAGGGCTGGGGTTATTAGTTAAGTTCATTAGTTCTATGTTGTTTCACTGACGAATAGCAGAATACAGAGAAGTAGTAAACAAAGATACAGATAAATAGAGAAAATAGAGAAAACAGAAAGAAGAACACAAACAAAAGAATACAAGAAAATAAAACGCAAATACAAAGAATAGAATACAAACAAACAAAGCATACATTCATTCAACAATCATAACAGAGGAAATGCACAACCAAGTATGATGCATGTCTGTCCTATGCAGGCCATGAGCTCATGTGTTGGTTTACACCTTGCATCCCGACATTACCTAGGAACTAGTCCTAGATATGGCTTCCCATTGTGTCCTTCGTGCATACGTGTCGGTGGTAAGAATACCACTCCTTCGTGACTACCGGTAGTCTACACAAAGCTCGACCCCATAATATACGCACAAGGGGAAACAGTGATCCTCAGTTCGTGGGCGTCCCCGAGATCAACACATAAACAAAACAGAGATCCTCAATTCGTGGGTTTCCCCGAGATCAAAGATTATCAACAGTTCAAGGGTTATTTCCGTAATCAATGATTATCAATTCATGGGTTTTTCCCGCACACGAAATAGTTAATAGTTCGTGGGTACTTCCTGTATTTAACATTATCAGTTCGTGTGTTTTACTGCTCTTCTCTCTCTGTCTCTTTACTCTGCTCTGATATGATTACTCTTTTCTTTGTATCTATATTACTCTTTTTCTCTTTACCTCTTTACTCTGGTCTAGTTACTCTATTTTTCGTGTTTCTCTATTCTGCTCTGATTTCTCTGCTTAATGTATGTATTTAAAGCTTATGTAAATTTCGGTATGAATAGTTAGCCTGCCCCACGTGTAGGTTCATTAAGTCTATACTAAAACAGTTTAACTTTTCATATTATATCTAACCCTAGGCGCAACTTAAGAACTAACTATGTTGCTCCTAGTTTGTTCACTAATCTCTGTTGTTTTCTGTCCTTAAAACTTTACGGACTTTTTCTCCGATTTTCATCTCTTCTTTAACTTTTTATCTTTCCTTTATCTTTGCCTCAATAATATGTTATTACCACTCCCTAAGTGTTTTATGAAGGTAATTATGAGATTCTACGCTTAAAGTTGTCTTTCTAAATGTTTTTACAGAAAACTGCATTTTTTGCATTATTTTATTATTTTTATTAAAATATTATTTTTAATTAAATATTATTATTTATTATTTTATTATTATTTGTTATTTTATCATTAAATTTTTGAAAATTACCCCACTTTAACTTTTAACCTTTAAAAGTTACTTTTTACCACCCGTAACTTTTAATATTTCTACTTTAACCACCCTAACTTTCAGAAATTACCAAATAACCCCTCAAACACCAAAATAATTACAACCTTGCCCTTTTTAAGATATAAAAGGTGTTCTTCAATGTTCTTCACCATACTCAAAGTGTTCTTCGTAAATTCTTCAGATTCTTTCTCTGTTTTTACCCGTTTTTCAATCTTTTCAACAACCGATTTTCACCAAAATTCATAATAAATTTTCAGCCACTAAAATCCCATCTTTTCCATATGATTTTAACACAAATTGAACCCCAATTTAGGCCTAGGGTTTCGTTTTTCCAGCAGCTCCAAGAACATGAACTCAAAGCTTGAATATCATCAAATTTCATCAAAATTTCACCAAATTTTCAACAAGAATCACTCATATAAATCATCAATTTCTAGCACAGCCAAACCATAACATAATCACACAACTCAAACATAATCAATCAAGATTAATTTCATCAAACCCTACCTGGTTTTGCTGCTCCAAATTCAGTTATACTTTCAGGTAGTCCTTAAGCACTTTTTCCTCCTAAATCACAACAAGAACAACTTTAAATCCACAAACCCTCAACTGATCAAATCTCTCTCAGCATGTTAGGAAGGGATATCTCACCTTAGACTTGCTGGAAATTAACGTTTCTTGGCCCTCAAGTCAAGTTAAGCATGTTTCCTTGAAAACTGAATTCAAAAGGGAAAGGAACATCCATCTCACCTTATTTCCAGCCTCGATAAGTTACATGGTTATGTAGAGGAAGAAGAGAGGATCATTTTGGTAAAATCGGAGTTTTGATTTGAGTTTTAGTTCAGAAGAAATCAAGCTTTGAAGATTTATGGACCAAGAACTTTCTCTCCTTTTTCTCTTGATGATTTTCGGCCACAATAAGCAAATGAGGCAGCCTTGGGGGTTTTGGGGGGTGTAGGGTGAGTTGTGATTGGTTGAATTGGAGGTGGGTTAAAATAATATTAAAATATCTCAGGTGTGTAACTACTAAAACTAGATGTATCGGAACACTTGTAAAAACATCTCTAAAAATTATTTTCTGAGCTACTAGCATAAATAACACTAGTAACATATTTATTATGAGAATAAAACATGTATGATGAGTTCTTAACATTGCTAAAGTCATCAAAGATTGCTGGTGTTAAGCTGCACCAGTAAACTGTGAATTCGGTTAAACCGATTTCCTGTTTTTAACTAAAACTGACCAGGTAACCTTATAATATCATTCAAGCAGCTTCTAATACTAATATAATGATAATATTATACTATTATCTCTCTTCTCTCATGAATCGAGTCTGGTTCATCAAACTGAGACTATTTACGGAAAAGAGAATCAAAACTCCTAACCGATACGGTTCAAAAACTAGGTTCTTCGTGACTGCGTTATCGAGCTTGCCTCAGAAAAGGTCCTAGCTTAAAGATGACATAATGACAATGAGGATTGAGATGCTTGATGATATATCAGAGGTGTTTCCTTTACTGATCTTCCGGAGAAATCCGTACCTGATGCCAGGGCATTTTGGCCAGTTTCACTGACCTTTTCTTTACTGTTTTTAGGGTAGTTTCATGCATTTTCTTAGGAAATACGCTAGTTTTGGGTAGATATTCACTTACACCTGGATTCAAGCATACATTGTGCATTTTACATGATTTCATGAGAATTTTGCATGAATTTAGTAACAAATTGTATGCTGCATTACCCATGACTTGGACTAGAACTTTGATGCACTCTATTGCTTGATTTCAGGACCAAAGGAAGCAAGGAATGGGAGGTAACTTGCAAAGTTAATGAGAAAAGTGACTGCCAATAACGCTCTCGAAGCCATCATTACCCACGTTAAGAGTCACGTTAACTAAGTTAACGTGAACTCTAATGTGAAGAAGGGAATTTGAGCCAACGATAGTGACACTTAACATTATCACTAATGTTGGCCAATGCTCATAAGTTGCCACGTTAGAGTCCACGTTAACTTAGTTAACGTGGCCTCTAACGTCAAAAGGGGGAAAGGAGGCAAACGTTAGTGACATTTAACATTGTCACTAACGTTGGCCAAAGTGCACAATGTCACGTTAACAATCACGTTAACTTGATTAACGTGGGAGCTAACGTGAGGAGGAAAGGGTGGTCGACAATGTTAGTGACATCCAACATTGTCACTAACGTTGGAAGCAACTACACAACCCCAAGGAGCCACGTTAACTTCCACGTTAACTTAGTTAACGTGGAGGCTAATGTGAAAGAAGAAGGTGATNNNNGTGGAAGCTAACGTGGATGAGTAAATAATGAGCCAACGTTAGTGACACTCAACATTGTCACTAACGTTGGGGATGGCTAAGCATGGCCACGTTAAAGAGCCACATTAACCTAGTTAACGTGGACTCTAACGTGAGACATGGGGGACACATAACTGCTTCAAACTCAAGATCCAAAGGCCCAAGACTTGAAGAACCAACTAGAAGATGAGAAGAGTAGTATATATAGGAGTAGCTTTGAATTATTTAAAGAGTCCCTGGGAGTTGGAAAATAGCATAGAACTACTTCCTGTATTTTACTTTCTTTGCTCTTCTAGTTTTCATCATGTATTCTCCATCTTTGTTTTCATTTTCTAGAGCTATGAACAACTAAACCCCCTTCATTGGGTTAGGGAGCTCTGTTGTAATTTGATGGATCAATACTAGTTTTCATTATTCTTCTTCTATCTTTTCTCTTGATTTTACTTGAAAGCTTTCGATCTTCATCTAATTGGGGAGTTATCTTGGGAAAGAAACTATTCATACTTGGATCTCTTCTGAACCTTGGAAGAGGAATGAAGAGATCAAGCTAGAAATGCTTTCTCATGCTGGACCAAATTGGGTTAGGATGGATACGTGACTATAATCCTCTCAATGCTTGATTTGGGAAATGCATGTGGTATAATCAGTGACCATACTTCATCTCTTCTCATGAGAAATTGACCAAGGAATTGGCTATTGATCAAGATTTGAGAGATTGGATTACAAGAAATTGTAATTCAATCACTTAAGATTGCCAAGGAGATCAATGAGTGCATTGATTGAGGAAGAGATGTAAATGAGATTGATCCGGAGAATGCAACATCTCCTAAGCCCAATGAACTCCCCATTTCTGATCTTACCCATTCTCTTTAATTTCTGTCATTTACATTTATGAGCAATTCTCCCATTCCCATTTAAGATTCTGCAATTTACTTTCTGCCATTTACTTTCCCGCCATTTAATTTTCTACAATTCTCAACTCAATTTCTGATTCGCTCAACTAGAACATTCTTCTAATTAAAGTTGCTTGATCAATCAATCCTTGTGGGATTCGACCTCACTCTATTGTGAGTTTTTACTTGACGACAAATTCGGTACACTTGCCGAAGGAAATTTGTTACGAGATAAGTTTTTCGTGCATCAAGTTTATGGCGCCGTTGCCGGGGATTGATTGTGCATCAACAATGATTAGATTGGAGGATAACTAGATTGAGCATTTTATTTTTGTTTGATTTAAATTTCTGTTTGAGTTATTTACTTCCTATTTTAGTTAATTTCTTCCCTTACCCCTACTTTTCATTTGTTATTTACACTTCATCGCACTAACCCACTAACTGTTTGATATATTGCATCACTCACACTAACAGTAATTCTGACAGATATACTTTCTGCACCTATTCTCTTTGCTTGTACTTGTTGGTTGTATGACAGGGAGAAGAAGCGGGGCTTCAACTTCCTTTGATTCTGAACCTGAGAGAACCTTCCTTATACTAAGGAGGGAGGCAAGAGACAAACGTGTAGTTGGTGCTGAAGAAGAGGAGGAACACTTTGAGGAATACTTTGAACCAAACATGGAAGAAAACATGGAAAACCATCATGAAGAAGAGGCTCACAACCATGGCGAAAAAGGTTGAGCAAATCATGCTGGGGAGGATAGAAGAGTTTTAGGCTCTTACATCAATCCAAACCCAGGAAACTGTGGAAGTAGCATTCAAAAGCCAACCATCCATGCCAACAATTTTGAACTGAAGCCACAGCTCATCACCCTTGTGCAGAACAACTGTTCGTTCGGAGGAAGTGTCCAAGAGGACCCAAATCAACATTTAACCACCTTCTTGAGAATATGTGACACAGCGAAGTCTAATGGTGTTCATCCTGACGCCTATAGACTGCTCTTATTTCCATTCTCACTCAGGGATAAGGCAGCCAAGTGGCTGGAATCTTTCCCAAGGGAAAGCTTGACAACTTGGGAAGACGTGGTGAACAAATTCTTAGCAAGATTTTACC
The DNA here is from genome assembly GCF_000816755.2 of Arachis ipaensis. Taxonomy (NCBI): domain Eukaryota; kingdom Viridiplantae; phylum Streptophyta; class Magnoliopsida; order Fabales; family Fabaceae; genus Arachis; species Arachis ipaensis. The sequence continues at coordinate 26,256,210 of NC_029788.2, forward strand.
CTCCTCAAAGAATCAATAGGCTGAGAGCTGAGGTTCAAACTTTCAGGCAACAAGATGGTGAGACTCTATATGAAGTATGGGAGAGGTTTAAAGACCTAACAAGGAGGTGCCCACCAGATATGTTCAATGAATGGGTGCAGCTGCACATTTTCTATGAAGGGCTCTCTTATGAGTCAAAGAAGGTCGTAGACCATTCATCCGGAGGATCTTTGAACAAGAAGAAAACCATTGAGGAGGCTATAGATGTCATTGAAACAGTAGCAGAGAACGACTACTTCTATGCTTCCGAAAGAGGGAACATAAGAGGAGTAATGGAGCTAAACAATGTAGATGCTCTGTTAGCCCAAAACAAGCTCATTACCCAACAGCTGGCTGACCTCACCAAGAAGATGGAGAGAAACCAAGTAGCAGCAATTTCCACTTCGTCAACAACCCAAGAAGGAGTGAATGAAGAAGCAGAGGGTAGCCAGGAGCAGGCCAACTACATTGGGAATTCACCAAGGCAAAACCATGATCCATACTCCAAGACCTACAACCCTGGATGGAGGAATCACCCAAACTTTGGGTGGGGAAATCAACAAGACCAAAGCCGTGATCAAAGACGCCCAAATCCAAACGATGCAGCCACCCAACACTTCACATCTAGACCATATCAACACCACCATAACAATACCTCTCCACATTCATATCAAGGCCAGAACAACCCTCCTCAGCCTGACTTATCATCACTTGATGAAAGAATCTCAAGGATTGAAAATCTACTTGAAGGCATATGCAAGGATATCCAAGACAACAAGGTGTTCAAGGAGGAAGTGCGAGCCAGTTTCAAGAACTAGGGAGACACAATCAAGAGGTTGGAATCTCAAGTAGGATATCTCTCTGAGCAAATTCCCAAAGCCACAGATGGATTCCCAAGTGACACAGAGAAGAATCCTAGAGGTGAAACAAAGAAAGTAAGATGGGAAGATTGCAAGATGGTCACTATAAGTGATAAGGAGATTGAGGACAAGCCAATCAAGCTGTCAGAACAACCTGAAGATACCCCAACAGAGGAGGAGGGAAAAGAATACCAAGAACCAGAAATATCAAAACAGGAGCTGCTGAGACTTTATGCACCTTTTCCCCAGCTGCTCAATGGTGCTGTGGAGAAGAGAATATACTCAAGATTTCTGGACGTGTTTGCATCTCTGCATGTGAACATACCATTCATCAAGATTATCCAACAAAGACCCCGGTTCATCAAGAGGGGAGACCTTAGCCCAGAAGCCAAGGGGTAGTTTGAACTCGTGAGGAGGTCTATTCTCCCAGCTGCTAATAATTCAGAGGTAAATATTAATCGAGCAACTATGGTACATTGCCTAGTACAAGGTGGAGAAATCAACGTGCATAAACTTATAGCTGAGGGAATTCAAGATTCAGTTACATATGATGAGGTCCAAAAAGATTTTGTAGAACAAGAAGAGAGGAAAGTGAAACAGCAAAAGGAGACACTCAAGAAGAAGATGGAAGATGGTGGTTTCTGGAAGAAGCTTCTTGGAAAAGGCAAGGGAAGTGGGAGCACAAGCAATCAAGAAGGAGAGCATGGACATCCACTAGAGTAAAAGGTGGTGGAGTTCCTTCTTTGGTCCATTTTTTTTTCTATGCTTTAAATAAGGAAGATCTTGTATGAAATAGAACTTTCTTCCATGTTAGTTTAAACCTTTTTGAATTATGTTTTTTTAGTTTGGTATTGAAGAAAGTCTCTGTGTGCTAGTCTTTATGTTACTACACCATCTCCTTACTTAATTGTATGTTTGTCCCCTTTTGAATCAAATGAAAAGAGAATGATTGTTTTCAAAAGACCAGAGAAGAGTTCATACTAGGAAGTGCATTCATGAGTTTTTAGTGTGATCATAAGTTAGCTAAGTTGGTTCAACCACAAGGTGGGAAGACAACTATCTGTCATGAATACTATGCTTGAGACACACCCCATGAGACTAGCTAAGTAAGAAGATCCTAATAAGAAAAAGGAAAAGAATAATCAAGGTTGAGGAATAAAAGAAAAATAGTAAGCAATAAGGCTAGGCACCAATGATTTTAAATCTTGAGGCATGTGTCTGTGGTGTGCCTGTATGAGGGATCTACTTGGATGAATAAGCTCTTAGGGGTGCCTTATCACTTGGTAACTTGGGTTAACTAACTCGGGATTATCAGCTGAAAGTCCACTATCAAGAGTAACCCTCACTACAGAGCATTTAGTAACCCAAAGAGGTGCTGGACACCAAGGTCTCAAGAAAAGAAAATAAATAAACTATGTGT
>NC_029788.2:26258672-26277239 GCF_000816755.2 Arachis ipaensis
GTGGAAGCTAACGTGGATGAGTAAATAATGAGCCAACGTTAGTGACACTCAACATTGTCACTAACGTTGGGGATGGCTAAGCATGGCCACGTTAAAGAGCCACATTAACCTAGTTAACGTAGACTCTAACGTGAGACATGGGGGCACATTGGAATGTTAGTGAAAATGTTGAGTGTCACTAATATTCTCAAAGGATGGCAAGCCCACGTTAAAGAGCCACGTTAACTAAGTTAACCTGGGCTCTAACGTAGGAGCAAATGGGGCTTTTCAACGTTATTGGAAAAGTTGAGTCCCAATAACGTGTGCGAAGGACCTAGAGGCAACGTTAGTGGCAACGTTTGTGCCACTAACGTTGAAGTTAACGTGGCTTTTACTTAGGAAACGTTAGTGAGAAAGTTGATTGTTACTAACGTTCTCGAACTCATATTTTCACTAAACGTTAACACCCCTAACGTCCTGAGCAAAAGTCTCTGCCCACTTCACACTTTCTCTTTGCAGGTAAAGCCAAGCTCAAATGAAGAAGAGAACTGCTTCAAACTCAAGATCCAAAGGCCCAAGACTTGAAGAACCAACTAGAAGATGAGAAGAGTAGTATATATAGGAGTAGCTTTGAATTATTTAGAGAGTCCCTGGGAGTTGGAAAATAGCATAGAACTACTTCCTGTATTTTACTTTCTTTGCTCTTTTAGTTTTCGCCATTTAATTTTCTGCAATTCTCAACTCAATTTCTGATTCGCTCAACTAGAACATTCCTCTAATTAAAGTTGCTTGATCAATCAATCCTTGTGGGATTCGACCTCACTCTATTGTGAGTTTTTACTTGACGATAAATTCGGTACACTTGCCGAAGGAAATTTGTTACGAGACAAGTTTTTCGTGCATCAGTACCTTCAGAAAAGATCTCGCATACTCAAAAATCAGGGTTGTTACATTCTACCCTCCTAAAAGAAAATTTTGCCCTCAAAATTTCAGCCACGTGCAAGAATCTATCTTCAAGCGGTCTACTTTCATCAAGCCATCCAGACGAAGAGATCGGTTCGTCCATTACAGCATCCAAATCTCACAAAGTCATAGTCATGGAGATCATAACAGATTTAAAGAATAGTTTTTGCTCACATCAATTCGTCGTTCGAAACTCGATTAAACCATGCCTATTCACAGTCATTTTGGTCTTATCAGCACCAAACAATCAACATTAAGGTGATCAATCTTAATATCTCAAGCTAGGCATGAACATTCCCAAAATGAGCACTCATAGACATTCATGCCAAATGTATCTTGAAGATACCCTAACATCATGAGACACACAAGTAGAGTATGCAATGAAGCATAGTCAGTCCACTTCCCAGGCTCTACTAGGAACGAACTGCTCTGATACCAAATTGTAACGACCTAATTTCTGGTACGTCATGATCATACTAGAAACTGAGCGCTACCAACTTGTCTTCCTAATTATTATCTATTATTTATTATATGAGCCTTATTCGTTGTTAAAAGCGTAGTTATTTTGCGAGGTACTTTTTTTTTTAAACGTTTGGATTAACAAACAGAATCATTCATAATCAATTCACAACTGATAATAGATAAAATAGTTATAAACAACCACAAATAAATACATCACAAGCAGTTGACAATATTCGGTGATCTAGCCTTTATTAGAGTATAGACATTTAGTTAGAACACCCCTAGATATAGCTAGATAATAACTATATACTTATATATACATACAACATCCCAGGCCCTGACCTATTCAAGAAGTACCTAAGCTGGCGCCCAGGCTACTAAAGCGACGGAAAGTACGTTCTAAGTTTTCAAAATTCAAGTCAGGTCGAATGTCATCAAAAGGTGGAAGTTCGTCTACTACTCCTCTGCACGATCATACATTGCCATATGACGTCCCACTGGTACTCCATCAAGTAGCCACACTACAGGAGTCTCGTACACAGGATTTAGGCTAAAGTGTGCATACAAACGGGGTGCAGACGTTGGATGGTCTTACAATATATACATATAAACAGAGAACAAAATTCACCCTAGACTCAGAAGACTACCTAGAGCGGAATCCTTTTTGCGAACGATCGTCAGTGAACTACGGAAGGGTACTCATGCTTCTATATGAAGGGGGAAGGGAGAGAGAAGGGATAAGAACTAGGGAGTTCTTAGTAGGGCCGGGGGTTATTAGTTAAGTTCATTAGTTCTATGTTGTTTTGCTGATGAATAGCAGAATACCGAGAAAGAGTAAACAAAGATACAGATAAATAGAGAAAATAGAGAAAACAGAAAGCAGAACACAAACAAAAGAATACAAGAAAATAAAACGCAAATACAAAGAATAGAATACAAACAAACAAAGCATACATTCATTCAACAATCATAACAGAGGAAATACACAACCAAGTATGATGCATGTCTGTCCTATGCAGGCCATGAGCTCATGTGTCAGTTTACACCCTGCATCCCGACATTCTTCCAATCAATTGAACCTGTCAAGAATGTCAGAATAGAAATTAGCAGGGGAATTTTGTGTACAAGAGCAGAGGGAAGAGAATGGGGAAATAGAAGGAGATTGAATCCACAATTACGAGAGAGAACAAGTTCATACCACAATACCCTAACGAACATAGTTCTCAAGTCTCCTATTAGTAGCTTTCACTCTTGTGCTCTTACGTGGTCTCTGATTTATCGGATTGCTTGCCATCTATCCTTGATTTGTAAGTAACTCTCCCTCCAACAATTGTGAATTTACAGAGTGAGTATTAGGAATGCTCTATGAATGGGCAGCATGGCCTTCTTTTACGTGCCCAGGCCCACTAATATTCGTTACATTACCCCCCGGATCAACATCAACCTTGCCCTCAAGGTTGAAACCCGGAAAAGCACGGCAGAAATTATCAGCAACTTCGCATGTCAATTCTACCACTGGACCTTCGCCCCATTGGACCTGGAGGTGATGAATCTCTTTTTCATCTTTGATCACCGTTCGGTTGGCTCGAACTGCATGAGGTTCTAAAACTGGACCCATTTCAGTGGTACGTAGAGGAAGAGGAAGGTAGTGAGTCTCTTAGTTACCACAGAATTTCTTCAGAGCAGAGATATGAAAGACATTGTGAATCTTTGCCTCCGGAGGAAGTGCCAACTTATAAGCTACAGCACTAAACTTTTGCTGGATCTTAAATGGTCCAAAATAATGCATGCCCAATTGCTTACGTAAAACCACCGAATGTTATCGATAGGGTTGGAGCTTTACTAAAGCTAAGTCACCCTCCTCCAATTCAACCTGACGACGGTGCTTATCGGCATGGTACTTCATGAACTGTTGAGAACGAGTAAGATTGTGCTTCAGCTGCTCCAGAGTCTAGTCCCGTATATTTAACATTTCTTGTAAGGAAGGATCATCCGCATGGCAAAATTCATACCGAACCAGAGATGGCGGATCCCAACCATATAGAGCCTTAAAGGGATACATCTTAATGCTATTATGCCAAGAAGTATTGTACCAAAGCTATGCCTAAGGGAGCATATCCAGCCATCGTCTCGGGGTATCAAAACAAAAGCACCGAAGGTACATTTCCAGCGTTTTGTTCAACACTTCACTCTTACCATCAGTTTGCGGGTGATAAGCGGAGCTCATGGCCAAGGTGGTCCCATGTAGCTTAAAGAGGTGCTGCCAGAATTTGCTAACAAAGACTTTGTCGCTGTCTGAGACTATTGATTTGGGATAACCATGCAGCTTCATAACATGTTGAATAAAAGCCTCAGCAACGCTCTTACTATTAAAGTCATTCTTAAGTGCAATGAAATGTGCTGATTTAGTAAAACGATCAATCACTACCAAGATCACATAAAAACTATGAATTAGAGGCAAAGCTATAATAACATCCATGCAAATATCTTCCCAAACTCTAGAAGGAATAGGCAGCGGTTGCAACAAACCTGCTGGCAATCTTGTCTCTACTTTTGCTCGCTGACAAGTACCATAAAAGAGGACATATTCTCGTATTTTCTACTGCATCTTAGGCCAGTAAAATGTAGAGCAAATGCATTCCATTGTTTTAGCAATGCCCGCATGCCCTCCCACAGCACTATCATGGAATTCTTTCATGATGAGACCAATGAGCTTTCTGCTCTGTAGAACTACCACTTTGTCCCGCCACAATAAGATGCCATGACGATAAGTATAGTTCTTGTCTGATACCGTACCAGTGGTGCACTGGTGTACAAGATCCTTAAGGAAGGTGTCCATCGCAATCTCTTCCTTAAGACTCTGCAACCATTCAGATTTAAGCATTGACCATGCCGCGAGATAGCTAGGAGCGTGATAAAGCATCTGCGGCGACGTTCTTGGAGCCAGGCTTATAGTGGATTTCAAAGTCATACCCGAGGAGTGTACAAATTTTGTTCAAGCAGACTGGTCTGTGCAGATCACGAATTTCTTACCCAACAAATAGTGTCGAAACTTGGCAATCGCCTCAGTAATCGCATAGAACTCTCTAGTGTACGCAGATTGTTGCTGCATACTAGGAGACAACTTCTTAGAAAAGTAAGCTATGGGGTGCTTACCTTGAGCCAGAATGGCTCCAATTCCTGAACCGGAAGCGTTAGTCTCAACCTCAAAAGGCAAGGCAAAGTTCGGTAATGCTAGCACCAGTTTAGAAGAAATAGCATGTTTTAGTTGGTTGAAAGCTAAATCAGTCCTATGGCTCCACTCAAACGCTTCCTTTTTTAGAAGGTCTGTGAGTGGTGCAGCAATGGTCGCGTATCCTTTGATAAAGCGGCGATAGTAGCCAGTTAAGCCCAAAAACCCACGCAACTGCTTGAGGTTTTGTGGCGGCTTCCATTCAGTAACCGCCTCCACTTTGGCACGCTCCATGTGAACCCCATTGCCAGATATAGTGTGTCCAAGATAATCAACATCGGATGTACCAAACAGGCACTTAGAAAGCTTGGCAAACAATTGCTACTGATGCAACAGCTTCAAGACCAATTCAAGATGCTACAAGTGCATGCTGATTCCAAGATGAGCTATATACCAAAATGTCATAAAAAAAACAATACGAATTTTCACAAAAATGGCCTAAACACATCATTCATGAAGCTTTGAAATGTAGCCGACGCATTGGTTAAGCCGAAGGGCATGACCAACCATTCATAAAGACCTTGATGAGTTCAGAAAGCTGTCTTGAAGCGATCCTTAGGCTTGACCAGAATTTGGTGATAACCCGACCGTAAATCCAGCTTCGAAAAAACTGTGGCACCAAACAGTTCGTCCAAAAGCTCATCCATCATTGGTATCGGAAAGCTATCTTTAATAGTGATACTATTCAAGGCTCTATAATTGGTACAAAAACGCCACGTGCCATCCTTTTTCCTTACCAAAAGGATTGGGGAGGAGAAGGGGCTCTTGCTAGGTTGGATGATGCTTTCTTCCAACATGTCCTTGATCATCAACTCAATTTGTGTTTTCTGGTAATGCGGATATCAATAAGGGCAAGCCTTGACCGGTGCTGCACCCTGGACAAAGGGAATGTCGTGATCATGAGAACATTGGAGGGGGGGTAAACCTGATGGTTGGGCAAAAACTCCTGCATAGGTGTTGAGAAGCAAAATTAATTTAGGAGCCAAAGTTTCAGGGCGTTGTAGTTGTGGTATCAAGGACTCTTCGGCTTGTTGCACCTCAAAAGTAAAAACTTCAGCTATAGAATCGGTACAAATCAAGCGTCAGATGTGATGAAATTGAGCCTGTGCCGGAGTATGCGACTTTTCGCCTTGCACCGTAACAAATTGGCCATTATGCAAGAACCTGAGAAATGAGGAATCATAATCAACAATATGAGCCTTCAAAGTCTTCAGCCACGTCGTCCCAATCTCTAAATCACCTCCTGCAATGTGAAGAACAAACACATCCGGAATAGTCACTGTGCACCCACACAAATTTACCTCCAAGGCTGGGATATAACCTTCCACCTCCAACACATCAAAATCACCTACCATTACTTTGATTCTAGGAGCTGGCTCGATTGGAAGATTTAAGAATTTTGTAATCCGCGGCTGGATGAAGCTATCGGAGCTGTGATGAAGGGAATTTTATCAGTATAAAATTTCACAAATGAAATCTCGTTGCAAGTATAGTTTCTAAACCAACAAACAATCCTCAATCAAAAATTTGGTTGTCACAAGTAACAAACCCCAATAAAAATAATAACTGAAGTATTTAAACCTCGGGTCGTCTCTCAAGGAATTTCAGGGAAGTGTTCTTGTTATTGGTTACGGGACAAGTATTTAGGGTTTTGAATAAGGAACAAGAAAGATAAATAGCAAAAAAGTAAATAAACTCAAATGATAAAAAGGTCTTGGCAAGGGATGATGGTCAAGGATCTTTATCCTCGTCACTAACCACATAATGATAATTGCAAGGATTAGTCCCATTAAGTCATCCTCTAACGAGTAAAGAAAAGTCAAATGAGCTACATTAATCCAATCCATAAGTCCTAGCTACCTCACTAATGGATTTAGTGAAAGCTAGAGTCAATGGACACCAATCATCAATTACTTAGACATTAGCAACTCTAGTTTGCCTAAGTTACCATCCCAAGCCAAGAATAGAAAAATCTACTCTAGTATCCTTTCAAGCATTTTATCAAACACTTGGAAGGCATAAAAGGAAAGCATCGTAAATTGACAACAAGAGTATTAAATCTACAACTACCCAATTATAAAGAATTAACAACAACTCAATCAAACAATAAGAGAGTATAAAACATGAATTGCATTAAAAGGAAATTCGAATCCAACAATAGTGCATCAATATAAAAGAGACATAAAAAGGAAAATTGATAAGTAAACTAAAAGAGTAAGGATGTAACAATAAGAAATTGAAAGGAGAACAAGATGGCAACAAGAAATTAAACCTAGATTTAATAAGAATTAACTTAATCCTAACCTAATTCTAGAGAGAAGAGGGAGCTTCTCTCTCTAGAAAACTAACTAAAGGCTCATCATTATTCATCCAAGTGCTCTCCCCTTGTCCAATCTTCAATTTTGCATGAAATAGTCTCTGGAATCAGTTGGATTTGGGCCTGGGAAGCTCAGAAATTGCCCCCAGTATTTTCACTTTAATGAGGTCACGTGCGAGCTGTAACGCGTACGCATGGGTAAGGCGTACGCGTCGATTGGCATTTTTACTTCCCACGCGTATGCGTCATGTCACGCGTACGTGTCGCCATGTGACTTCATATTCATGCGTGCGCGTCTGTCACGCATGCGCGTCGATGTGCACTCCCAATCCCTGATTTTTCATGAATTCTCCACTTTGCATGCTTTTCTCTTCACTCCTTTAATCCCTTCCTAGCCTTCTCAACCTGAATTCACTAACAAACACATCAAGGTATCTAGTGGAATCAAAGGTGAATTAAAACTAGCAAATTAAAGGCCTAAAAAGCATGTTTTACACTTAAGCACAAATTAAGGGAGGATTACAAAACCATGCTATTTCATTGAATAAATGTGAGAAAAATTGATAAAATTCCCTAAAATTAAGACAAGATAAACCACCAAATTGGGGTTTATCAAGTTGCCGCCATCAATAAGGGCTTGAACTTCCAACCTATTGACATGAGCTTTAATACGAATCATAGCTAGACTAGAGGTGTCGTGCATGGCATTATAAGATAAATGGTGCCCCAAGACCTGTTGCTCCAATTGTGGCACAGCTTCCCCATCACACAAAACCTCATCCATATTCACATGTGGCTCTGTATCATCCTCCATTTCAAGCTGGAGAGACATGAATTGGTGGTTGGTGCACTTGTGTGTGGCCAAGAACCTCTCATCAAACCAATAGCATAAGCCATTCTTTCTTCTACTCTGGATTTCAGCTGGAGTAAGACGCCGAGTGGCATTTCGGTTTGAGATCACATGTGGGAGTTGTGGTGGTGTAGGAAGGAGGGAAGGAAGGGATGAACGTGTGTTCGGTCGCGGAGCAGTGCTTGAAGCATGGGTAGCAAATTGGGGACGATGGGAAGCCGGCCCTGAAGAGTGAAGGGGGTTGGGGTTAAATTTATTCTCATATAATCTCGCCAAATTCACAGCACGCATCAAACTTGGGGGACACTTGGCCTTCACCTCCCGCCGAATATCCGACCTTAAGCCACTAATAAAACATCCCCTAAGGGCGTCAGGGGGTTCAAGTTGAGTACGGTTAGCTAACGCAACAAATTTGGAGTAATACTCACCCACCGAAGCTTGTTGTTGCAACTTGAAGTGCAATTCCCTAGGAGATTCGAACAAGGAAGGTCCGAACTCAAGCTCAATCGCCCATTTGAGTTGCGTCCATGAATGTAACTGGGCAGCCCTCTATGACATCTGGAACCACGGGATGGCCGGACCAGATATTTGAAGCGCTGCCAAACCCACTTGCTCCTCATCAGAGACCCAGAAAAAATCAAAATATTGATCCATAGAAAAAATCCAACCCAAGGCATCACTCCCATCCAATTTCGATAGATCGAAGTTCACCCTTTGCGGCTGCAAGCCCGCACAAAACGGCTGGTCTCCAATTGAGCTCGCGCCATGTGAAAGTTCACGAGAAGGAGAGTTGGAGCAACGCAGAGTGTGAAGTAGTTGCGTGATGGAGGATTGAAGAGCATCAAATTTCATATTCATTGCCTCAGAGGCTCTGGCCCACTCTGGCGATTTTCCTCCGCCACCATCTCAATCATCTGGTAGAGCTTCTTAATATCCGCCTCCACGCCTTTCATTCTCGTGCCGTCGGCTACGGGCATGGGCAATGAAAGCACCGATTGGAAGGGTGATTGATGAATTTTATTGAAAAGAAGAATTAAACCAGTACAGTAGTAGTGTGATGCAGCATCATGAGTGCAATGAAGTAATAAACTAATGAAACAATGAGAATGTATAGAAAGGAAAAAATTGATCTATTCAAGTAACATCAGCACCAAAAGGATATGACCATGCATTCTTCCAATCAATTGAACCTGTCAAGAATGTGAGAATAGAAATTAGTAGGGGAATTTTATGTACGAGAGCAGAGGGAAGAGAATGGGAAAATAGAAGGAGATTGAATCCACAATTATGATAGAGAACAAGTTCATACCACAATACCCTAACGAACATAATTCTCAAGTCTCCTATTAGAAGCTTTCACTCTTGTGCTCCTGCGTGGTCCCTGATTTATCATATTGCTTGCCATCTGTCCTTGATTTGTAACTAACTCTCCCTCCCACAATTGTGACTTTGAGGAGTGAGTATTAGGATTGCTCTCTGAATGGGCAGCATGGCCTTCTTTTACGTGTCCATGCCCACTAATATTTGTTACACTTTTCAACCTCTACAAATGTTTATGCATTTTTATTCGTGGTTGCAGGAGTGTAGCCGTATCACCAGGAGTGTAGTCACAACCGTCTCGAGTTTGCAGTTCGACGTAAGACACCTAACTGACGCTTTTGATCGGCAGAATAAGATGCTGGCAGATCTACGATGAACTATCATTAGCCTTATCTGCCAAAATAATCAGGTTTTACTTTGAAAGTATCATGAATGTGTCCTCCGGCTGTATGTGCAGTGGAAAGAAAAGGCTCAAAGAGCAGCATTCAGAGAAATATAAGGGTAAGAAACAGGTCATAGTGACCCCCACATGTAGCATGGATGGTGCAGACGACCCTACATACATACCACCGACGAAGACAGCGTTCAGCATGGATCACATGCCGTTCAGGAGCACAAGATCAAAGAAGAAAACAAGGCAGCTGAGACGAGGTCCAAAGACACAAGACAAAACAAAAAAACCCGAACTGGTAACGTATTTGAAGTTGAATACTTTAAAGCTTTTATTGCAGATTTTCTTTTGTTGAAAATATTTTTCTGCCAACCACTATTCACTCTCTTCTTTTATTTAAGAGGTTATGTTAGTTGGGAAACTCTTTGGTACTTACAACTGAGAAAAGCTACTATGCTGACTATATGTGTTAAGAGAAAAAGAGTGGTATAGGATTTTGTGTGCTTGTCTCTACTTCACACTGTCACTGTTACACACAGAGTCACCGTCACACATGTAGTTTTCTGTTTCTTATTATGAACTAAATTACAACTTAACATTTTGATTAAATTTTAAGAAGCTGGAGTTCATTTTTGGTAGTGGACTGAATCTATTTAATTTTTAGACATTAATGTAGTTTTTTATAATTAATATCCCATGACATCAAAATAGAAAAAAAATAAATATTTTTAAGAAATTAACAATGATTTTATAAATCCCGTAATATTAGTTATTATAAAAACTTCATTTTATGATATTCGTAAAAGCTACTAATCATTTTATTTGAGATTTCAATCTCTATTTTCATTCTTAATTATTTATATAGTTTATTTACAAAGTTAATAATTATAATTGTAGATTTCTTGTAATAATTGCAGTTCTAGTTAGCTAGAAATATGAATTAGGTTTGTCATCTAGGTTGGTGGAGTTGATACAGAAATATAGTTTTGAATTAAGAAAAATAAAACAAATAATTAAAAATTGAGAAAAAAAATTATTACTAATAGTAATGCATAGAATGAACTAAGTGTGAGTAACAGTGACTTTATTTCCAATGAAATCAAAAGTTATGAGAATATGATATCTTGCCTTTAAAATTTTGAGTGAAAATTTATATTCAGTATATAAAAAATGTTGCGTACATATTAAATTTTATATTCAGGTCTGATATAGCATCTTGTGCAAACGCAAAATCTTCAACCTCTTCGCAACCAAGTGTAACAACATGGGTCAAAGATGAGTATAGTGCACTGTATTGAAGCAGTCTTGCATGTTCCCTTGAATCATTCCCCATTTTCAACGTTGTACAGTCTTTTGCAATCTTACACCAGTGCCTAAAGATAAGTGTTTCAGGAATTTCCTCCATACCCTCGTACTTCATGACACAAAATATATGGGAACACGGTATGCCATCACTGTCCCACATCTTACACTCACACTCAATCTTTTGGTCATTCGGATCATACAAAACCTTGCATACCCGGTCTGGTCTACCCATTTTACTAAAGCTATACACAATGGTCGTGCTGATGCTCTCCCTTCCCTGAAACAATAGCGTTGCAACACCCTTGATTTGCTTCTTAACCTCCCTAAAAACAGCTCTTGTATACAGCTTCAACGCAGACAACTCTATTGCATCTAATCCAGTTAGGGGTGTGCATGGGCCGGGTGAAACCGGGTTTGGTGTGACCCAGACCCGACCCGAAATATATACCGGGCCTATTTTTAAGACCCGAACCCGACCCTAGACCCAATGAAACCTATACACTTTCGGGCCACGATTATACCGGGTAAAAACCGGGTGAAAACCGGGCCGTTAACATTATATTACCTTGATACCTTCTTGTAAGTTAGCATGTAAAAATATCCAAATTTCCAAGACTCCAATCATTATTTGACATGGTAAAATTCACTTAGAAAAATATAACAAGAACCACCTCTTCTCTAAAATTAAAGCATAACCATAATCAATACTAATATTGCCTAATAACACCAAATATTTAAATCAATACAAATAACACAAGATTATGCATTAGTCTAAAGTTTTATGCATTTTAAACATAAAATATTAACTTATAGTCTTATATATAATGACTAATAACATAAAATATTAAGGTTTACAACACTTAAATTTCACATAATAATAGCCATCATCCATCACTAATAACACAAAATATTAATTATATATGATAACCGGGCCACCGGGCCGATTTCGGGTGACCCGAGCTATGGCCCAGACCCGACCCGAAATTATGACCGGGTCTATTTTTGAGACCCATACCCGACCCTAGACCCGATGAAATCACACCAAATTAGCCCCTAAAGTGTTCGGGACCGGGCCGGGTCTTCGGGCCGGGCCGGGCCATGCACACCCCTAAATCCAGTATTTAACATGGATGTGTAATAAGTGGAGTAAAATTGTGCAGTAACATCATTGTTCCGATAATCTTTCACGACCCTATCCAAGCTGTGAACCAGTTCAAGAATGCTATCCGTTGACTTTAGGAACACTTTAATGAAAGAATTGATTCCTTCACATCTTGACGTTGTCCTATATCCGGCGTAAAATCTTGGTGCACGAAATTGTGATCCCTGGGCGAAATTGTTACTCGAACAATCCCTGGTAAAGGCTCCAAAAACTTGGTGCTCTACTCTTAATTTATAACTTGTCACAACTTCGATACAACTGACCAGCAAGTGCACTGGGTCGTCCAAGTAATAAAACCTTACGTGAGTAAGGGTCGATCCCACGGAGATTGTTGGTATGAAGCAAGCCATGGTCATCTTGTAAATCTCAGTCAGGCGGATAATAATTGATTATGGAGTTTTCGAAAATAAATAGTAAATAAATAGAAAATAAAGATAGAAATACTTATGTAAATCATTGGTGAGAATTTCAGATAAGCGCATAGAGATGCTTTCGTTCCTCTGAACCTCTGCTTTCCTGCTGTCTTCATCCAATCAGTCTTACTCCTTTCCATGGCAAGCTGTATGTAGGGCATCACCGTTGTCAATGGCTACTTCCCATCCTCTCTTGTGAAAATGGTCCAATGCGCTGTCACCGCATGGCTAATCATCTGGAGGTTCTCGATCATACTGGAATAGGATTTACTATCCTTTTGCGTCTGTCACTACGCCCAGCATTCGCGAGTTTGAAGCTCGTCACAGCCATCCCTTCCCAGATCCTACTTGGAATACCACAGACAAGGTTTAGACTTTCCGGTTCTCAGGAATGGCCATCCATGGTTTCTAACTTATACCACGAAGACTCTAATATCTCGGACTCGGTCCCCTGTATTAGATATCTAAGAGATACTCATTCTAGCTTGTTTGCATGTAGAACGGAAGTGTTTGTCAGGCACGCGTTCATAAGTGAGAATAATGATGAGCGTCACATAATCATCACATTCATCATGTTTTTGGGTGCGAATGGATATCTTAGAAGCGGAATAAGTTGAATTGAATAGAGAACAGTAGTACTTTGCATTAAATCATGAGGAACAGCAGAGCTCCACACCTTAATCTATGGAGTGCAGAAACTCTACCGTTGAAAAATACATAAGTGAAAGGTTCAGGCATGGCCGAATGGCCAGCCCCCATGAAAGTCTAAGATAGCATAAAACTGATCAAAGATGATCCCAAAAGATGTCTAATACAATAGTAGAAAGTCCTATTTATACTAAACTAGTTACTAGGGTTTACAGAAGTAAGTAATTGATGCATAAATCCACTTCCGGGGCCCACTTGGTGTGTGCTTGGGCTGATCTTGAAGTTTACACGTGAAGAGGCTTCTTCTGGAGTTGAACGCCAAGTTGTAACGTGTTTTTGGCGTTCAACTCTGGTTCGTGACGTGTTTCTGGCGTTTAACTCCAGACTGCAGCGTAGAACTGGAGTTCAACGCCATTTTGCGTCGTCTAAACTCGGCCAAAGTATGGACTATTATATATTGCTGGAAAGCCCTGGATGTCTACTTTCCAACGCAATTGAAAGTGCGCCATTTTGAGTTCTGTAGCTCCAGAAAATCCACTTTGAGTGCAGGGAGGTCAGAATCCAACAGCATCAGCAGTCCTTCTTCAACCTCTGAATCTGATTTTTGCTCAAGTCCCTCAATTTCAGCCAGAAAATACCTGAAATTACAGAAAAATACACAAACTCATAGTAAAGTCCAGAAATGTGAATTTAACATAAAAACTAATAAAAACATCCCTAAAAGTAACTAGATCCTACTAAAAACATACTAAAAACAATGCCAAAAAGCGTATAAATTATCCGCTCATCAAAGCTCCCCCTCAGATAGGCCGTTGCCCAACTCTCTTTAATGTCATATGTCAATTGCACCCATGTATTTTGGCCTAGACTGAGAGACTCTATTGAGGTCCTCCAATATCTCTCAAACTCGTCAACATCAAAGTTTGCATAGATAGCCTTTTTGAATACTTTCCAAAATTCAGCTTCCTTTACCCGTTGGACACAATTTTTCTCCAGATGCCATGCACATAGTCTGTGCTTGGCTGAAGGCATCACCTCTGCAATGGCAGTGCGCATTGCCTTATCCCCATCCGTCACAACAAGGTTCATTGTTCTTTGACCCATAACATCCAAAAGGTTCGTCAGAACCCATCTGTAAGTGCAGACCTCCTCATCCTGAAGCAAGGAAAATCCAAAAATGCAAGTTTGCCTGTGATGGTTGTCCCAGATAACACCACCAGGGGTTTCTTGTACTTGTTCCCATGGTACGTCGCGTCAAATGCAAGGACATCACCAAACAACTCATAATTGGATTTCATGATACTGTCCACCCAAAATAAGTTACCCAACCGATTATCTGCAGTCGTTGTGTATCTGGTGACTGACATAAGGTCCGCATTTGCCTTCCCCTCCAAGTAGCTTATAGTTGTAGCTGCATCTCGATCCAAGATTCGTGCTCGCTGTTGACTATGAACATAGTTGTACAAATCCCTTTTCGTAAACCGAAGCATGCTGTAGCCACCCAATTGGCCTGCCATGTAAGCCATTATCTTTGAGGTAGGGATTTCGAATTGCTTCATGCTATTCATTTGAGCCTTATCTCTGTTGCTCATTTCTTGGTGACTTGGCAACTGTAACGACCCAATTTTCAATATGTCTAGATCATATCGAAAACTGAGCGCTACCAATTTGTCTCTTCTAATTATTATCTATTATTTATTATATGAGCCTGATTCGTTGTTAAAAGCGTAGTTATTTTGCGAGGTACTTTTTTTTTGAAAACGTTTGGGTTAATAGACGGATTCATTCATAATCAATTCTCAACTGATAACAGATAAAACAGTTATAAACAACCACACATAAACACATTTCAAGCAGTTGATAACATTCCGTGATCCAGCCTTTATTAAAGTATAGACGTTTAGTTAGAGCACCCCTAAATATAGCTAAATAATATCTATATATACATACAACATCCCAGGCCCTGACCCGTCCAAGAAGTCCCTAAGCTGGTACCCAGGCTAGCCTAGACTCTATACTCACCTAGTCCCTCTAAACTACTAAAGCGAGGGAAAGTACATTCTAAGTCTTCAAAGCTCAAGTCAGGTAGAACGTCACCAAAAGATGGAACATCATCTACTAATCCTCTGCACGATCAGACATTGCCATATGACGTCTCTCTAGTACCTCATTAAGTAGCCACATAATAAGAGTCTCGTATACCGGATTTAGGTTAAAGTTCACGTACAAACAGGGTGCAGACATTGGCTGGTCTCACAGTATATACATATAAACAGAAATGGAGTTCACTCTAGACTCAGAAGACTACCTAGAGTAGAATCCTCTTTACAGAATGATCATCAACGGACTACGGAAAGGTACTCTTACTTCCATCTGAAGGGGGAAGGGAGAGAGAAGGGATAAGAACCGGGGAGTTCTTAGTAGGGCCGAGGTTATTAGTTAAGTTCATTAATTTCGTGTTGTTTAGCAGATAAATAGCAGAATACTGAGAAGCAGTAAACAGAAAAAATAGATAAATAGAGAAAATAGAGAAAACAGAAAGCAAAACACAAACAAAAGAATAAAAGAAAACAAAACACAGACACAGTGAATAGAATACAAATAAAGAAAGCATGCATTCAAACAACAATCATAACAGAGGAAAAGTGTAACCAAGTATGATGCATGTCTAGCCCAAGTGCAGGTAATAAGCTCATTTGTCGGTTACATACCCGCTCCCAACGTTACCCAGCAACCTTTGTCTGGATAAGGCTTTCCTGTTGGCAATACTCACTGCAAGCAACCTTTGTCTTGCAGGGTATCCACTGCAAGCAACCTTTGTCTTGCAGGGCGGCACTTATTAACCAATATACGCCCAACACACTCGCTGTAGGTAACCTCTGTCTTACAGGAGCACAACACACTCACTGTAAGCAACCTCTGTCTTACAGGAGCAACAGCACACTCACTGTAAGCAATCTCTGTCTTACAGCAAAGCATTATAGCAAGGTATCCCAGGAAAGTGTTCTCAATGGTTGTACCACCATCTATCTGACTACCTCAATGCAGCAGATGAACATATAAATACCTTTGGAGATGCCTTAATGCAACAATTGACCTCTCAACAGGCCATCTGCTTATTCTCTAATCTCTTTATCAAATTACTCTATTCTCTTTGAATCTTTACTCTGCTCTGACTACTCTTTTCTCTTTGTCTCTTTACTCTGCTCTGTTTCCTCTTTTCGCTGTATCTCTTTACTTTGCTCTGACTTCTCTGCTTAACATATGTATTTAAAGCTTATGTAAATTTTGGTATGAATAGTTAGCCTGTCCCAAGTATAGGTTCATTAAGTATATACTGAAACAATTTAACTTTTCATATTATACCTAACCCTAGCCGCAACTCAAGGACTAACTATGTTGCCCTAGTTTGTTCACTAATCTCTGTCTGTTTTCCTGTTATTAAAACTTTACAGACTTTTTCTTCGATTTTCATTTCTTCATTAACTTTCTATCTTTCCTTTATCTTTACCTCACTAATATGTTATTACCACTCCTTAAGTGTTTTATGAAGGTAATTATGAGATTCTACTCCAAAATTAACTTACCTTTTACTTTTAACTCTAAAATTCACTTTTTACCACCCGTAACTTTTAATATTTCTACTTTAACCACCCTAACTTTTGGAAATTACAAAATAATGTAACAGCCCAGACCACCCGCTAGCACGATATTGTCCGCTTTGGCACACAAGGCCTCACGGTTTTGCTTTTGACGATAGGGATGCTAGTCGAAGCCCCCCACACTCACTCGTCAAAACGCGTCATGCTAGGGAGAGGTATCCACACCCTTATAAGGCATGCTTCGTTCCCCTCCCCAACCAATGTGGGCCTTACAATCCACCCTCCTAAGGGAGCCCAGCGCACCCTATCGTCAAAAGCAAAACCGTGAGGCCTTGTGTGCCAAAGCGGACAATATCGTGCTAGCGGGTGGTCTGGGCTGTTACAGATGGTATCAGAGCCAGAACCCGAATCGATGTGCCAGCGAGGGCGCTGGACTCCCTTAGGGGGGTGGATTGTAAGGCCCACATCGGTTGGGGAGGGGAACGAAGCATGCCTTATAAGGGTGTGGATACCTCTCCCTAGTATGACGCGTTTTGACGAGTGAGTGTGGGGGGCTTCGGCTAGCATCCCTATCGTCAAAGGCAAAACCGTGAGGTCTTGTGTGCCAAAGCGGACAATATCGTGCTAGCGGATGGTCTGGGCTATTACAGCTCCAACGCTCCAACGCTAGATCATCCCTAAACAATCAAAATCACAAAATTCCTTCAAAATCCAAACCTAAAAACGTGAAAACTATTAGGGCTGAGAAAGAGAGTGTGAAATGTGATTTTTTACCAGTAATACTTAGATAGAAATGATCGGCTCGGCGAGAGCTTCGCGTAGCCACTGATAGCACGCAAATCGGAGCACTGCAGCTCAAGATATGATCAATTGAAGTGAGATGTGAATTGTGAATTTTTGAAACAGTTGCTCTCTTCTCTCAACTCACATTGCTGCTGCTGCAATAGGGAGAAAGTGGCTGAATTGTCACTTAAGTGGCTTTAAATATGTTGGGCTTGGGCCAACTTGGGCCCGGTCCCACCCGTTAGCGTTTTTGACCCGTTTGGTCCAACTTTAGGCCAAATCTTTAAAATCAGTGTTCGGTTTTCAATTCTAAATATATTTCTAAGGTTTTTTTACTGTTACTAATTATTCTCGCACAGTACCGAACAGACTTAAGCTAGTACTACCGGTTAATTTACCGGTACGCGTTTTTACGCAATTTTTCGAAGAAAATTATATTTTCCAACTCAGAAAAATCTACTGAGTCCAAATATCATATTTATATTTTCTAATTAATATTCTAAATTTTGAACCTAATTTGGACAATTAAATTATTATTATTTTATTGTTAATTAATCGGTTAATTAATTTGCAGTTCTTACATTCTTAATGTTAACTCTTTGAGTTATAAAATAACATATTATTCAAATTCAAAGAGCATTAAAAAAATTCAAAATATATTAATATTCTTCTTTGGGTGATACATCAATATACAACAACACAATGATGCTAATAAACTTAACTTTATTTAGCAAATATATATACACCAATTAAAAATATTTAATATCTTTGGATATTTAGATACTAATAATAGTACATATATATGCTAACAATCATGTTCATTAATTATAAAATCAACTAATTAACTTTTAGGTGATCCTTAAATGTTTTATAACAATGAACTTCAATTAACATATAAATAATTATTATTTAACATTTTTTATATATAATTGATACAAAATTATAAACATGAAATTAACTAAAATTTTTAAATTTGACAATTTTAGTGATTAAAAAATTTCAAAATTTCAGTACAAAACTTTCTTTTATTGTTACAAAAATAAAAGAGACAAAAAAACTATTGTTCATGGATATGCAAGTATAATAGCATTTGCGAAACCAATATCGATATGGGCACAGCATAATAGCCATGCCTTGATC
>NC_029788.2:26277255-26286155 GCF_000816755.2 Arachis ipaensis
GCTCTTAGCTCTTATAACTGCATTTATAATTGCAGATTTTATGCTATATCAATTTTGTAGTAGAAATTTTATTTTTATGGACAATTATAAATTTTACAACCAAACTCTAATACCACATGTTAGTTTAATATAATTTTAGTGTACATTATAAAATTTATCATAAAAAATCTTAAATTTTATGATTTTTATAAATAGAAATAAAAAGAATTACTAACTTTGATCCATAATAATAAATTGATAATGGTATTAGAAAGAATTCATTTTGTCTATTTCTTTGTCTTGGTTATATTTTAAAATAATCATACTTCTTTTATTTTATTATTTAATTAAATATTTATTAAACTAATAAAATAAAACACATCACACACATGAAACATTATATAATAGAGTTCCGCTAGGGAGACAATGACATTTGTATACAATATGTACAATGGGCTTTTTATCTAGTCCAATTATATTAGATAATAATAAACACTTAGTTAACCTAATTATAATCCCTAAATAAAATTATCCCAATTCACCCCCTTTTTGACTGCGTTACCCTACCACCAACTCCCAATTCAACTCCTCCTCGCTGCTCACCAACCCCCACGTCCGGCTTGGAGACCCCCCACCCACTCTCGCGATCGAACATCGTCGGTGGCAACGTTTTGGTGGAACGCTGGGTCCTCCCTTCCGACCCGAGTTGCTGCCCCCAAGCGCCGCGCCTGTTCGCCCTCACCGGAAGCATCAACGGTGCACGGTTTGCAGCTGCGTATCTGATCTTTGTTGCGTCAATTGACCTGTTCCAGAACCTTTTCAAACATCCATGGTGAGTGCTTTTGTTTTCTGTTTTCATGATTATTCATTGAAGTTGCTACTTGCTTTATACAGTGTTTAAGATGCTTAGTTTTCTGAAACTACATGGTGAAAAGGCAAAAACTGGAATTTTATTATTTTGGAGCACGAGAAATTAGCTGTTGCTTGAGATTGTTGCAGTTGATTTAACAGCTTCGCCGCCTGACGTGAACCATTCACCAGGACCAACACAAACATCAGAACTTTATCATCGTCGAGCATCCACGTTAAGTGGGTTAGTTTCTTCCTTTCATGAAACAACACTGAACTTGCATTTCCTAATGTAGAGAGTATATGTTTCTTGTTTGCTTGATTTTACATGATGAAAATGCAGTACATGAAATTTTAGTTTGTTCGAGCATGAGAAATTAGTTGTTGTTTGTAATTGTTGCAATTGATATAACTTTTGAGCGGGAAAGGTGAAATAAGTTTGTTAATCTAGTTTAAATAGTATTTTATTTTCCCGACCCAGGTGGTCCTTTGGATGCGATGTAAAGTAAACCAGCTGAACACTGGCCTTTTTTGGAACAAGCCACGGCATGGATCACCATCACTGCTCCAAGAGCTAAGGATCTTTTCCTCCAGGTCTAGTGAGGATTTCAAGTCCATAAGAGCTCTCAGTTCTGCATTTTCATGAACCAGCTGCACAATGGAAAATGCAACCAGAACAAGCAATGAAAGAAGGAAACCAAGGAAATTCATAGCTAATTTTGGTGTAAAAATTTGTCAAACATATGCTAAAAGAGAAACACCCGTATGATGCAGTATCCTAAAGAATCTAACTTTATTATTTGGTTCCTACTGTAACATGATTTTGAAACTTGACACCTTGCTTGATATTTCTTTATTATATATGAAGTTGCTGTTACTATTACTAGTCTATGATTTTGTAATTAGTTGATAGATGCTACTATAGTGGAGAAAATGGGAAGACTAGCTATGCTAATGAGAAACATTTTCAAAGATGTTACATAATTAATTGATATAACTTTTTTGAGTCGCTGACAGGCTAAAGTAAGTTGGTGCACATTTGCATTTCTATAATCTCATTGGATGGTTACTTTAGTATGGTATTGGATGTTTGGTGTTCATGAGAAATATTTTTTGCCCCTTTTTTTTATTCGATACATTAGTAGGTAATCAGATGGTTGGAACCATACATATTCTAGCTAAAACGAACATCTGTCTAACTATCTTTATTTAGGGATTTATCTTTAGTTTTTCAAAGTGGAACGACTTGAAATTGTTAAGCATTGAGTTCTTGAAATTTGAACTTGAGTCGAGTTTTCATGAAGCATTCTGAACAGATGTTACAGCGAAAGTGAACATCCATTTTTCTGTGAAAGTAACCATCTAGGTTCTTACTATAACGGACATCCAGTCTTTATCCAGAGATTTATGTTTACTTTTCCAAAGTCAAATGACTTGAATTTGTTAAGCATAGAGTTCTTGAATTTTGACATTGAGCCAAGATTTCATGAAGCGTCCTGAATAGACGCTATAGTGACCACGGTCTGAACATCCAGTTATATGTAAAGATGAACATCCAACATTTGTGAGTAGCGATAATCGTGTAATCAATAAGTGGGATCATATAATCAGAATGAACATCCATCTTGTCTAATAAATTAACCATCCGGATGGATACAATAACGGTGAACATCATTAATATTTAGAAATGAACATCCAAAATTTTTTTAAATAAACCCATTCTTTCCAGACTAGATAACCATTTTCGTCTATAGTATCTAATACATGAATTACGTACTGAAAGTCATGTCCAACAGAAACTAACTATTGTCGAATGAGCTTAACAAAGACATGAACCCATCAAATTGGTGGGGCTCATTGCGGCCAACATGAGCACTGACCTCTAGAGTCCAAACCTCGTAACCAAGATCCGTCTCTTCACTTCCAACCTCAATAACATCCCACAGTTGCATGACCTACAATTCCAAAAAAACAAAAATAATAAGATAAATCCTTAGTGTATATCATTTGCTTGAAACCTCACTAACCAGCACAAACAATGCAACCATAAAAAATAAATAAAGTCAATCATTCTACCAAGCACAGAGACCAAAAAAGAAACCTCACTAACCAGCACAAACAATGTCACTATACATCACATACATGAACATGCATGCATTAGATACAACTACCAAGCACATAGTCCAGACATCGGTTTCAGAGCCAATGGTGACTAGAGTTGTTTTTTTTTATTCATTTAGTGTTTATCATGTGTGATCATATGTATATTCCAAACTGAACATGCAGGAAGCATATTAAGTCGCCCATCCGTTGATAACTAACTCTTGGCTATTTAATTTTCATTATCAAATTAAATCTTAATTATGATAATAACATTCGCTGTTTTTCATATTCAATAATCTCATGCTTATACATGCAATTTACATTAAGCCATATAAATTCATATACCAATAAAAGTTAGTCCAAAAAAGACCTAGTTTCATCCAGTGTCACATTAATATGCCATGCTTAATTAACACATATAAATTCCTCATACATAAAAGCATACCATGAACATAAAACCTTCATAAATTTGGTTGAATCATGAATGTTTATGATGCATTTGGGTAAGTATTAAACATAAAAATAAATACACTACTTGCATTGAGTATGAACATCTAATTCACATGAAAATAACCATTCATTATCAATGCATTCAACGAATGTTTCTCACTATATTAGATTTCTCACCCTCGATGACATCATGGTTTGCTACGTGTTCATGTGTATGTGATGAATTCTCATTGCCGCTGGAAGATGGAATACGACACAGCGGTTCAATCAAATTGGACTCCATTAAAGAACTTCCGCAGAGTGATAATATGAAGACAAACCTAATATGTAAAATGTTGAGGAAAACAGGTTGAAAATGTATAATATGCTCAAAAGAAAGCGAGGTTTTCCACAATTAAGGAGCCTAAGTAACTAATAAAGGAATAAATGCAATTAATGCGCAAACAACTTAAACTAAAGCAATTTAGAGTGAATTGAGGCTGAAACCTTAGTTATTGCAATTGTGTATTTAATTTGCAAGGGTTAATCAAAATTAGTACAAAGAAAATAATCAAGGCAATAATAAAAAAGTCCACTTATTCATGTCAAAGAGTATAAAATAATCACATAAACACAGCCCTTTCTTCAAAAAGCAATAATTTTGATGAAACCAATTATAATTGCTCAAAAACTTCAAAGAACAAATGATGATGCATGTGATCATTTATGTTCAAAACCAACATGAATAAACCATTTCATTCAAATCACTCAATAAAACATGGTATGCACTTCTTAAAAATATACCAAACAATTGATAATATCTGAATTTTTAACCAAATTGGTGTTTTGATAAAAAAAATCAAAAACAAGTGCATAACAAAATTCAAGCTCAAACATCATTAGAAATCACATAAAACTGCACAACTATAAATTATAATGCCTCATGAGAATAGAATTTAAGTCAAATGCTGGCCATACATAAGAATTAAACATACAGATTTCATTTAGGCATTTCATCGAGTATATGGTTTGCATCATGTGTAAACAGAGCATTCAGTTCAATGGAAGCAGCAATCAACCCATAAAATTCAGCCAGCAAACACATTCAATCTAGCAACAGATATTAACTAGTCCTAAGTCTAATCTATATGCAGAAACCAGAATTAAAAGCAATGAAATAAATAAAATAGAAAGAACCGGGGACAAGGAAAGGGATGGAACATGCGTTAATGAAGGAGAGAAAGAAGAACGGGGCCAGTGAAGGTGTCGCACCGGCACAGAACTTAGCCGCTGGGTTGCACCGGGGTGTTGCTCGCCGGAGCTGGCAGGCGCGAACAGGGCGTGGGGCAGCGAACACGGCAGGGAAAAATGGGGAAAGAGGAAAGAAAGAGAAGAGAGAGAGGGTGGGCGACGGTGGTTGGTTGGCTGGGGGGTGATGGTTGGGGTAATCTGGGTTGAGAAAACGAAGAAGAGAGATAAGGGTTGGTTAGAGAAGAAGCGATGGAGAGAAAGGAGGTAATGGCGGATTGAGAGAGGGGTTTGTTGTTTTGATTCTATAATTGAGGATAATCCTAATTTAATTCAAATTTTAAATTAAAAAGAATTCAAAATTAAATAACTACCCATAATTTAATTTTAATTACAATTAAACCCCATTGTACGCATTGTACAATAAGACTATTGTCTCCTCATACTTTCCCTATATAATAATATAATTTCTTACATGAACAACATGAGGTACGAAAGTCAGAAGTAATAAGCATGGAGAATTGAGATAGATTTTTATATCACATGTTTCATGTCAATTATGACATTCCTTCTATCCTCAATCCTGTAGCCAAAACCAAAGAAGGACGATCTTATGTCTCTGGATGAGACTGTAGATGAGTCTTAAGAACTTGACTAATTTCCTCATGGACTTTGAAGAAGAAGAATGATATGCCTCCTCATGACACATTCCATGTCAAAGGCATATATCGCGGTTGTAGACGCACACATGTTGTTGTAGACACAGGCCGATAGATTTAGTTTGCAAGTATTCCTCGTCAGTTTCTTGAACTATTAGTAAAGTGTGAGGATGTTGAGAAATAGAATTCAGTTTCTACTAAAGTGTGAGCACCAATGAACAATAATTTCTTTTTTTTTTTCCCCCTTGTTATTAAGTTTTCTTTTTGGCACATGGTTTATGATAGGAAGCAATGGCAATGTTTGATTCATGTGGTTGATTTCACTTAGTGGAAAAAGGATTACTTGATATAGCTGAATATGGTAATTGGAATACGTGATTGTTGATCCCATTTCCTTGTTGCTGAATTTTTTTAGGGTACCTATTGTTCCGGGGACCAGTGGCCAAAGAGTAGCAAGTTTGAGATGGATCTGATGGTGAGGATCCTTTCCGTGTTATCATTCTTTTGGATTATACTGTTTTCCTTGGTTTTTGGCGTCAAATATCTGAAGATAAAGGTCACACTAAGAGAGAAGATAGCAGTGTCAAGGTTTAAGAAATGGAAAAAACATTTAAGAGAGAAAAAACTGCAGATGAAACAGCAGAGGCAAAAAGGGTCACATTTAGAGAAAGATGTGATGTGCTAAAACATGATTTGGAGAAGCCAAACAATATTAATGATAGAAGTCCAAGCATTATATTAAGTTATTAGAGCAGAATAGTAGTAAGGAACAATATACTAGATTATCAAATCTCAAAGTTGAGAAAACTAGTAATTATTTTATTTTATTGTGACTTAATATGTGATTACAGTATATGTCCACTCTCATTCTAGCCTCTTTATTGAATAGAAGTCTCTTGATGCCTTCTCTTAAGCTCAATGCCTTTTGTCAACTACTAGATCGGGTCATCCAAACAATCTCTCTTCCGTAGGGTATCAGATTATTACTTCTCTAGAATTAAATCCTTTTGTTCATTCTGTAGTCAAATTTTACTTAATGTTTCGTTAAAACAATAATGTCACTTTTCTAATATACTTATATATACATGCACAATTCTTATATCTCAGTCTTTCATATGCAAGAGTTCCAATATGATTGCATTGTAGTTAAATTGAAAAAGATTGCTGCCTTATCTTTATATGCATAATGCGAAGTTTCTGTAATTAATTTTTTAATGATGAAACTATCTATTCAGTTAAACTCTATTTACTAATAATGTATAGAGTTTTGCTAATATGGTACTACTTTGATCAATAACTCAATCTCGTCATTTTCTTATTTTTTTTATTATGTTTGCAGGTTATATTTTTTGTTGTAGAAATTATAGAAGAGACTAAGATTGCACCGTAAGAGAGTTAAAAAGTAAGTCTTTTGGGACGACTAACAAAAAAAAATGATCTTTTTCTCACGAAGACTTTATGTTTAATGACTATATATTAAAACATGTATAATTGAAAAACCATATATTATATTTGATACTTTATTTATGGGTTATGACTTTATTTCTGATGACTATATATTAATTATAAAATTATATGTTATATTTGATGTCTTATTTATGGTTTATAAAAATTATAGAAATTGTTGGTTTGCAGTCAAAACGGTCATTCCAACTGCTATTTTAAGTTAGCTAAAGTAGTTGTTTTAATCCAATAAAAGATAGCATAAAACTGTCATTTTAACCGAGTAAAAACGATATTAGAATTATCATTTTAAATGGTATAAAACAACCATTTTAATTAGATAAAAACAACCGCTATTTTAAACGAGCAAAAATTGGCATTTTAGTTAGGTAAAAACGGTGATTAAAATTGTCTTTTTAAACGAGTAAAAAATGTCATTTTAATTAGGTAAAAATGACAATTTTAACCACCACTTTAAATGAAAAGTTTTGCCATTTTACTCAATAAAATTGACAATTTTGTCTATTATTTTAAACATAAAAGATACTATTTTAACCAGTAAAAATAGTGGTATTAAACTGTCATTTTAACTATAAAAATTGTGACAACTTTTTAAAAATTGTCGTAATATCCAAAATAGCGCCCAAAATTACAACATTTCTTAAAATCACTATTTTTGAAAATAATAACGGTTAAAATTACTGTAATTATTTTAAAAAACCGCCGTTCTAATCGAAGTTTTGTGTAGTGATAATGTTTTTCAATAGCATTAATTTTACATGAGCTTGATCCTATCTTCATGGGTTACAACAAAAACTAATACCTCCCAGGATAAACGGGCTGTTTTTCTTAAAAAGGTGATGGGGTCGTGGAATAAAGGGACCTGTGCCAAAATTTCAGGTGAGCTAACACTACAAAAAAATTTGCATTTTGCTATGCTTTTAAAATATGCCCAAAATTGAAAAAAAAAGAATATAGCCACAGCTTATAGCCATGCTTTTACGGGGATAACATTTTCGAATCTCGAAATAAAATAAATAATAATATGATATTATTATTACGTTATTATTTTATTTTATATGCTATAATTAAAATAGAGTTTAGATAATAAAATTATTATGGAGCTCAATATCTGTCGATATAAGTAAATATCGATATTTTTCGTTGGGCTTAGCTTCGCTAATACTTCACCATGGATTTTATATCCTTGCGATCACCGAGTTACTAATGTCATTTATATTAGTATTTCATATATATTCACCTCCATATGTATTATTACTTGTGTTTTAATACATTTAGCTTTCGATGTTTAAAATATTTATAACTTGAACCGCTGACTTAGTAGCCTAAAACCTTAACACGTGGCCCCTCTAATGACACTTGTCCTTTTAATTAACCACATCATCACCATCATCAACATCTAATCTCATTTCTCTTCTCCTTCACCAATCCTTGAGGAAAGAAAAAGAAAGAATTCCATGGAAGCCATAAAACTTCAGAGCTTGATTTCTTAAGTTCTGTAACTCCCGGAAAAAATTTAAAGCAATTAAAGTGTTTGTCTCTTCTTTATTTCTAGAGGGAAGTTAGGCGTGGAGTGGTTATCCCCTCATGCATGGTTTGGTCAAGGTAAACTAGAGGTGGAGTAGCTGAGTTTTGACTTCTTCTTCGATTTTTTATTCAGAAAGCTTACTTGTTGTTTTAATTTGGTGGGCATACAAAGGTAAGATTTGATAATTTTTGTGATTAATAAAATTTGTGCTTGAATTTGAGTATTATTATGTTTGAATTATGTTAAAAGTTAATGAAATATTTAGTTCCATGGACGGCTGGAAAACCAAATTGAATAGCCATGATTATTGGTGAATATAAGCTGGAATCATGATGAAAAACATGGGATTTGATGGTTAGGAATTGGATTTGAACATTAAGAATAATCGGTTACTGAAAAAGTTAAAAAATTAGTTAAAAATCAAGTAAAATTTAATGAATTTTTGAAGAGTTTACTTTGGTTTCTTAAAGAACACTTAACCCTCATGTTTTAATTATTTCGTGACCAAATTATAATTAAAAAAGAGTTTTAGGATTGAAAGTTAATTAAAAAAATTGGGAATTAAAACATAATTTTTAAAAGTTAAGCAGTTAAAGTGAAATTTTTGGAAAGTTTGGAGGTAAAAATAAATTTTCAAAAGT
>NC_029788.2:26286170-26293683 GCF_000816755.2 Arachis ipaensis
ATATTATTAATTGAATTTTTAACTCTAAAATATTATAATATATTATTATTCTTTTCATTTAAATAATTATCTTAATAATAAAAGATATAATATAACTAAAAGTGGTAAGTAGACAAATTTTTTTAAAATACTTAGGAAGACAATTTTAAGCCCAAAATCTCATAATCTTCTTCATAAAATACCTAAGCAGAGGTATGAGAAGAGTACTATGATTGATTAAGATATCAAACAAGATCAAAGAATGAATAATTGTCTTGTGAAAACAGAAAACAGAAAACTAATAGTTAGATAAAGAGAAAGACATGGAAAATGGTAAAAGAGAATTAGAAGTTTAAAGGTTGACCTGACAAGGACTAGGGTTTCATCCCACTTGCTCAGTGCAGAAAGTATTAAAAGTTTAAAGGCAGAGAAAACCCACAAATTGATAATAATTGATTACGGGGATAATCCATAAACTGTTGAATCATTAAATGTGGATAAAGCTACGAATTGTTGTGTGTTGATCTCGGAGATGCCCACTAATTGAGGATCACAGTTTTCCTTGTGCGTACATTGAGCTTTGCATCGATTGCTGATGGTCCCGAACTGATGGTGTAACACCCTAATTACCCTAAGCCTTACCTCGCATCGTAAGGCAAAGGTTAATCAAATGGTACGACAATTCTAAAGCTTACACATATTTATATATGGAAGAAGTACTATATTCTAGAATCCCGATGAAGGATATAACTCAAAAACAGGATTTGAAAAGCGTAAATCGTACACACGAAACTACAAACTTAACACACAAGATATAGATATAATATAACAAAATATCAGAGTATAATACTGTAAAGATCTAGCCACGGCTCGCGGAATTTAAGCCAGCTAGCTATATACAGACAATACAAAATTCTAAAAGTTAAAAATAGCTTATACAAGTTTCTCTCTCAAAATAAGCCTCTAGGCAAAAGTAAATACAAAAGATGAGAGAACTAAGCAAAATAATCAAAATACTTCAAAATATATCCAGGATCCTCCACTCTGTCACCACCAAAGCAACTCACCGATGTGGGTTACGACCTGCATCTGAAAAACAACAACAGAATATGGTATGAGAACTGGAGGTTCTCAGTATGGTAACAGTGTCCTGTGATGTAAGATATAAGACTCTGCGACGCCAGAGGCAATCCTAGAACTTCATATCCATCACAAGATTCATCTTAAAGCATAACTAAAACATTAAAGAATAAATTAAACCTTAACATGATAAAAGGGTATTCTAACTAGTGGATTTCTAAACTAACAACTCTCCCCTATCCCACAGCCTTCACCAACCTATCCTCCATGCGATCACATCGCCACCGCCTTCTGAACCTCCTCAATCCCAGTAGAAAGCGCAATTAATATCCATGCAAGTAAAACACAAGTATAGGCATATATGACAAGTAATTCAAATAGGCAATTAGGCATGTTATACAATTAAGCAGCAATTTTAAGTCGGAAAAGCATACAAACAGATAGAATATGTACATGATGAATGCCTGTCCTACTGGCTGTGATATCACATTGTCGGTTTAATTGCCAACCCGACACATCTCCATGGAGATGTCTCCCTTCGGAATCTAATGGGAACCCCCGAGATATGGTGCTCGGAACACCGTCCAAGATTTTGTGCCTGCACACTCCAGTGATCTGAAGGGATGCGAGCGGGATACTCTTGATACGGACCTCACATTTCAATACAAGCGGGACAAACCACTGCCCTTACGCTGCCGCCACTACCTCGACAGGCGGGATCCAACCACCGTCCCTGCCAGGCGCGTAGCGTCTCAACAATCTCAATTTAAAATGTTACAGCAATGATTTTTCAAAAGTTCAGTATCTCAGTATATCAATGATTCCTCATTGCAACTCTGAGTTCTCGACTCATCTCAACCACTGTCAATTCATAATTTTCATTCCGAGCTCATTAGTTCATCAGTTTCCAATTCATTGCCAATAATCACCAATTTCACTACTCTTCCTTCTTTCTCAACCAAACTCATACTCGATACACCAGAAACCTAAGCCTCCGTTCCCTAACTTTTCAAGGTAATACCCAATTAATTTCATCCAAGACCTTCTCTATGTTTTAACATCCAAAAACAAGCCAAAAAGTCTTAAATAAGTGTCACAGAAGTTTACAAGATTGTTGGAAAGGTGAAACAATTAAAAACAAGATTTTAGTTGAAAAACAGGACATGTACGTACGCACAGGAGGATTTTCAAAATGTATGTGTATGCAAGTGTAAAATTTTCCAATTCTGTTCGCTCGCACAAGGCGTGCGAACGCCCTCAACAGAATGCACCTTCCAACGTGTGCGTGCGCACAGGGCTGTGCGTGCACACACCTTGCAAAACTTCGCTGGTTGTGTGTGCGCACAGAGCGTGCTAGTGCTCTCACCAGTATCCACATATCCCCGTGTGCACACAAACCAGAAATCACAAATTCTACAGCATTCACAGAATTCAGATTTTGACACCAAACTTTGAATGATCATAACTTCCATTACAAAAATTCATTTCCTACAAACTTTATATCCATTTAAATATTTTTCATTGAACTTTAATTTAAAACAAATTTCAACAAATTTTGAAAACTAAGGCTCAAGTTATGATCCGTCAAAGTTCACCAAAAGTCCATTTTTACCAAAATTTCACAAGGTTCTCAATTTTCTAAATTCACAACCAAAGCTAAACCAAAACCATATTAACTCCATCCCACATCAGATGTTACCTTTTATGCTACAATCCACTACTCATATCATCAAATTCTCAAATTCAATTATTCATGATTTCACACTAAAATCTCTTCTCGTCCAACAAACTTAACAATAATCATTTTACCACTTTCAACCATCAACATCAACCTCATTCATTCTCAATATCGATAATTCAACATTGTTTAACAACATCAATAATATTTCTCATTCAAATTCATTACACATCATACATCAACAACATTATTCAAAAACATCAACAACATCAATTCCTCATACATCATCAACCAACCAAATTCAACAATCATGTCAATCTAAGCCTATCCTATGGGTCACTAGCCTAAGTGTCCAGAAATATTATATATTACATAGAGGAAACCGAAATCATACCTTGGCCAATTCCCAATATGCACTAAATCACCAAGTTGACCTCAAGCAAGCTTCCACAAGTTCTCAAACTCAATCAAGCTATCAATTCAACTCCAAGCTCCAAGTAAATGCCAATAATCACAACTTCAAACTATATATTCACATAATTTCATAACCAATCAACCAAGGGTTCAACTTAATCATAATTTCACAAGGATTCAAGACACTCTTACCTTGCCCAACAGTTTTGGAACCAAAGCCCAATAGTAATCAAGTGCTAGAGTGTACCTAAACACCTAAAATCACAAAATTTCACTCAATACAAAATCCTAAAATTTTGAATTTTTAGAAGGAAGAACTGATAGGGATTTCGTAATTTTTTTTAATAGTTTCTTGGGTGGATTTTGTAGAGCTCTCCGCGGTGATTGCGTGGCCACAAACGGTGCGGCTATCGGAGCTCCGTAACTTAAGTTATGAGCTTGGGAAGATGATGATGAATAGTGAAATAGAAACCCTCTTCCCTCTTCTCTTCTCGGCTGGGTTGGTATGTTTATGAGAGTGTTGTGTGCTGAATTGGCCTTTAATGAGAGTATATATATGTTGGGCTTGGGCCCGATCCAACCCGTTAGTGTTTTAGCCTGTTTTGCTCAACTTTGGGCAAAACCTTTAAAATTAATGCCTGGTTTTCAATTTCTAATATTTCTCTAAGGTTTTCAACTATTTTTAATTATTCTCTCACAGTACCGGACAGACTTAAACCGATTTGACTGGTTTGGCTGCCGGTTCACGGTTTTACTCAGTTTTTCATAGAAAATACATTTTCTGACTCAGAAAAATCTACTGAGTCCAAAAATCATATTTAAATCCTCCAATTCTCATTCTAAATTTTTGAATCCTATTTTGGGCAATATTAATTATTTAATTAAACGGGTAATTAGTCGCAGTTCTTACAGATGGTACTCTTAACCACAAACACATATGCACGAAGGACATAACAAAAAACCATATCTAAGACTAGTTCTTAGGTAATGTTTGGTTGCAAGGTGTAAACGAACACATCATCTCATAGCCTGCATAGGAAAGACATGCATCATACTTGTTTGCACATATTTTTTTGTTATATGTTTCTGTGATTTGTGTGTATGTGCTTCTTGATTAATGGTTTCTCTGTGTCTTTGGTTGTTAAAGTTTGTATGTATCCTATGATTGTTATTATTGGCTAAGTATAACATAAAATGAACCTAACTAACTACCCTGACCCTACTAAAGACTCTCTGATAAGTCACTATTTTATGGTTTATTTTGTATTAAATTGAGTGGATTTTGTCAACTATTCTCACACTTATTCATGTAAATTGCATGTTTTTAAGTTTCCTTCCTAATTTTGTGCTATGATTGAAAACATGCTTCTTAGGCCTTAAAATCGCTAATTTTTAATCCTCTCTTATTACCAGTCGATGCCGTGATATGTTTATAAGTGTTTTTAGGGTTTATAGGGCAGGAATGGCTTAGAGGATGGAAAGGAAGCATGCAAAAGTGGAAGGAACACAAGAAATTAAGAATTTCAAAAGCTGGTAGCAACGCGTATGCATAGACGATGCATACGCGTGACCAAGCCATAACCAAATGACGCGCAAGCGTGGCTGACGCCTACGCGTGGCCAGTGCCGAGTTCAAATGACGCGTATGCGTGGTTGACGCGTACGCGTGACGAACATCACGTGCCTTAGTAAACAGAAAACGCTGGGGGCAATTTCTGGGCTGCTTTTGGCCCAGTTTCAAGCTCGAAAGTGAAGATTAGAAGCTGCAGAGTGGAGCTGGAACACATGATAGATTCACTTTTTATTCATTCACATTTTAGGTTTAGATGTAGGTTTCTAGAGATAGAGGCTCTCTCCTCTCTCTAGGTTTTAGGGTTTTTAGTCTTGTTCCTTCTCAAATTTAGATTTCTACCTTGCTTTAATTTAGTTTTCTTCTACTTTTATTTGTTCTAGTACTTTAATTTATCTACTTCTTTTGTTGATTTCTTTATGTTGTCAATTTAGTTTATGAATTCTCCTTGTTTCCTTTAATTTATATTAATACAATTTATATTTTCATGTTTATGATTGCTTTCTTTAATTTGTTGCTATTGTTTTCTCTTACAATTGTTAGTCTTAGATTTTGCTATGTCTTGTTAATTTTCTATATTTTTATTTTATGCCTTTCAAGTGTTTGATAAAATGCTTGGTTGAATTTTAAAATATATTTTTATGTTCTTAACTTGGATTGATCAATTAAAGACTCCTGAGTTATCAAAATTCTTTTGTTGATTGGTGATTGAAAATTACTAGTTGGCTTGGGCTTCACTAAATCTAGTCTTTGATTAGGACTTGTGAAGTTAAGTTGATTTTGCTCACTTAACTTTCCTTCATTGTTAGAGGTTAACTAAGTGAAAGCAAAAGGCAATTACCATCACAATTGAGGATGATAATGAGGATAGGAATTCCAATTCTTTTTGCTTGCTAAGAGCTTTCTTAGTTATTAGTTTATTTTCTTGCCATTTTACTTTTTTGTTTCTTATTACAAAACCCCAAAAATATACTTTCCCATAACCAATAATAAACTACACTTCCCTGCAATTCCTTTGAGAGGCGACCCGAGATTTAAATACTTCGGTTATTTTTATTGGGTTTTCTTAAGTGACAAACAAATTAAACGTTGACCGAGGATAATTTGTTGGTTTAGAACTATACTTGTAACGCGATATTTTTGTAAAAATCTTTACCGACAATTTTTCTCCGTTACTCTCCAGTTCATACCCCCACTTTCCCACCCTTTCACTACAAGTGTGAAGGCTTATTGTGAAGCTGCAGAAACGTGGAGGACTTTGTTTGCGAGTTGAGTATTTATTAGAATTTACTTATTTCCCCTTGCTTTGTTAGTTGAAGTTTTATTTAGATGGGTAGGCTTGTATTTGTTGTTCATTTGAATAACTATAATGTACCACTAGTAATTATATGATTATTTTTCAATGAAAGTTGATGACACGTCATCTTAAGCAATTTCTAAAGTTGTTTTTTATTTATTTTCTTAGGTTTTAATCAAATTTTTTATGTTTTCTAATAAAATTTAATAAATAATCAAATATTTGCAGTTGAAAAAGTGTTGTATTTTCAAGAGTTTTTAGGCTCAAAACAAGCAAGAATTAAAGTTTTTTACAAGAAAAACACAAAGACAGCAAAAGCGTACCCTAACGAATCCAAACCGTGCCCTAATAAGGACACCTAAAACTCAAAATTGCATGCACGCCCCGCGGTCATGCTTATACGCCCGCGTACAAGTCCCAATCCTGACCTCTACACACTTAAAGAGACATAACATGAGGTATAGATGTCCAAATGAGACATTTTCAGAGCATCAAAACGATATACATATGTCTATAGTGGATATTTAGTTTGAGCTGCGCATCACCACCATCTTTTTTATGCAAGAATTCAGTGCCCAAGACACGCCTAAGGAACGCCCGACGGCCAAATTCCACGCCCGGCGGAAGGCTCCTGCGCTCGGCCATTCGGATTAAGAGTCATTAAAAATCATCCTTTGACTCATTAACATCTAAAGAATTATTACCAAGACTTTTGATGTTGAAAAAGTTAATATAAAGTATAGCTTTCAAGGTGGCATAGGACTTAAAATTTAAATTTTTTTATATAAATATATATAGTTAGTCGTATTGTAATGTATAACTATCTGTTAGTTCTGACTCTGAAAAAATTCAAGTTTTAAGCCCTATGCCTCCTTGGAGGGCTATACTTTATATTAACTTTTTTAACATCAAAAATCTCGATAATAATTCTTTAGATGCTAATGAGTCAAAGGATGATTTTTAATGAATTTTTAGAAATTTTTTATTGTTCTATTTTAAATTCATAAGTTTATAAAAATATAGATTTTCTAGAATTTGAACTAAAACACAAAAATTGGATATCTATTCTTATTCGTTTTTATTTTTTGATATTTTATTTGAATCCAAATGTACATATTTTCTTACTGATATTTATGTTTTAAAGTTTATAAATTAAAAATAGTAAATGTCAATAATTTGTAACAGTACTAAATTGAATTAAACTTATTCGATTAACTATATATGGATTGTTCAATAGTAAATCGAATTAGATGTATTCATTTTACTAACATCTACTCAATTTTCTTATAATTCGAATTAGGTCAATTCAATTTACTACTAAAAAGGTTGAATTAAGTCAATTCAATTTATATAGATATATACATGAGACTTTATTTGACATAATTATTTTTGTTTTAAAGGATTCATATAATTTTAAAATGTCTTTGATTTAGTTATGCATTTTATTCTAATAAATATGTGTTGAAATTATCTATTTTGCCCTTGTTAGTAGTCCA
>NC_029788.2:26293770-26299188 GCF_000816755.2 Arachis ipaensis
TAATAATAATAATAATAATAATAATAATAATAATAATAATAATAATAATAATAATAATAATAATAATAATAATACATTTGACTATTGATCCAATCACACTAATATATGAGATATTCATATATGTATTAAAGGCCGCCTAAATCTCTCATTATTCAGCTAACTCTGTACAGGTGGTTTACTAAATTAAAAATTTGTAATTGCACAAACAAAACATTCCACTACAAACACGAAATTGAATAAAGGTTTAACAGATTGTAGATTATTTGTGCTCTTCCCAACTTTTATATGAAAAATATAATTCCTTAACTCAATTTGGACCACATATATTATTTACAATTATTCTCTACATACAAGTGTTTTTCCCATACAAATTTTTACAAGTCAATTATATTCACACACTTCATACTATTACTACATGTTCTTCTCTTCCCAATTTTTATATGAACAATATAATCCCTTAACTCAATTTGGACCACATATATTATTTATAATTATTCTCCACAAACAAGTGTTTTTCCTATACAAATCTCTACAAGTCAGTTATATTCACGCGCTTCATATCATTATTGCACATTCTTCTTCTTCCTGCACGTTCATTATCGTCGTCATCAATACCACTTCTTCCTTCTCCTCCTCTTCCTCCTTCTTTTTTCATTGGAATTTTTTCTCCTCCTTTCTTTTTCTCTTTCTCCTCCATCATCAGCTATCTCGTTGTTGAAGATAATGAATATATAATTCAGGTTCAGATTGTCAATTGAACCAGAATGAAATTGATTATTATTTTGAATCCAATCAAGTGGTTGAGGTATGGTTCAATTCAGAAGAAAAAAATGTAGCATTAGAGAAAATATTTTTCTATATTTACAGCAAATTTGGGTGTAACACAAAGATATTTGGTGTAACACGAAGATATTTGGGTGTATTTTAAGAATTTTGGGTGTATTTTTTATTCTGATCATTTCTGTATAATTCAAAATTCTTCCTCTTCCTCCTTATCTTCTACTGCTTCTTCTTTTTTTTTTTTCATCATCATCATCATCACCATCTTCTTCTTTTTTTCTTATTCATCTTTTTCTTTTTGTTTTACCTTCTCAAGTTTCTTCTTGTTTTACTCTCTTAACAAGAATAAAAAAAATCAAACAAAGAAGAATAAGAAACACATAATGCTGTAAAATTATTTGGAAGAGAATGAACGTACATTCATTTAACTAAAAGAAAGAAAGAAATAAGGAAAAAAAGAAGAAAAAAAATACAGCATTAGAAGAAATATTTTTCTGTATTTACAGCAAATTTGGGTGTAACACGAAGATATTTGGGTGTATTTTAAGAATTTTAGGTGTATTTTTATTCTGATAAGTTCTGCATAATTCAAAACTCT
Organism: Arachis ipaensis; assembly: GCF_000816755.2. Lineage (NCBI taxonomy): Eukaryota > Viridiplantae > Streptophyta > Magnoliopsida > Fabales > Fabaceae > Arachis > Arachis ipaensis. Next base: position 26,295,149 of record NC_029788.2, read on the forward strand.
TCCTCTTCCTCTTCCCCATCTTCCGTTGCTTCTTCTTTTTTTTCATCATCATCGCCATCTTTTCCTTCTTTTTTTTCTTATTCATCTTTTTCTTTTTGTTTTATCTTCTCAAGTTTCTTTTTGTTTACTCTCTTAACAAGAATAAAAATAAAAAAATCAAACAAAAAAAAAGAAGAAACACATAATGCTGCAAAATTACTTGGAAGAAGATGAATTTACATTCATTTAACTAAAAGAAAGAAAGAAATAAAAAAAAGAAGAAGAGGAAAAAATGCAGCATTAGAAGAAATATTTTTCTGTATTGCAGCAAATTTGGGTGTAACACGAAGATATTTGAGTGTATTTTAAGAATTTTGGGGGTATTTTTATTTTGATAAGTTCTGAATAATTCAAAACTCTTCCTCTTCCTCCTCCTCATCTTCTACTGCTTCTTCTTCCTCATCTTCTTATTTTATTTTCTTATAATTCTTCTTGGGAGAAAAAATCAAATAAAGAAGAAAAAAATACATAACGTTGCAAAATCAATAGAAAGAGGACGAGAAAAAAAATGCAACAACAATAACAATAATAAAAAGAACCACGATGAGGATAAAACATACGAAGAAGAAGAAGAAAGAATGCGAAGAAAAAAGAGGAGGAATGCAAAGAAGAAGGAGAAGAAGAAGAAGGAGAAGGAGAAGGAGGAAGAACGTGGAATACAAACGTTAAAGAAGAATCGTTTCTCATTTCGCGCTATTCAAAGTTGAGGAAGAACGTGTTTACACGCTCTTTAAATTAAGAGTTGTTTTGTTGAGTTTGTGCTAACTTGTATAGATTTGTATGCCAAAAAGATTTGTATGTGTAGCAAGTCTCTATTATTTATATAGATCTGATTGGTTAGAACGATGGGAACAGTAATGTTTTGTTAAAGTTAGGACATATATACATGAAAGTATATGGAATAATTAATAATTTATGGAGGAAGAAACAAAAGAGAGTGAGAATGGAGGAAGCATACATTGTGAAGGTAGAGGAAGGAAGAGAAGCCACTCATGATAAGCCTTCAGCAGGTGCTGTTTTGTTAAAGTACAGTGGCATACTTAAACTGTTATATATATATATATATTTTAAAAGAAATCCAAGTTACAAATTCTTGTAAAAGTCCTGCAGTATCATTTCATTCCTAAATTCTAATTTTTTTTATACAAGAGAGGGAAGTAGATGCTATTGTGGATACCACCAAACATTGATTATACATTTAGTTGTTTTTTTCTTTAAATGATAAATGATACTGAAATACTTTTTTTTTTTTTTTTGTTAAATATAGATTTTATTTCAGTAAGAAACAAATAGAAGTTCCTTACAAGGACATTAAGCATGAAGAGTAAATTGAGAATCTATAAGCGATAAGAATCTGAAAACAATCAATGAAAAAGAAAGCAAGAAATATGAAGATAAATAGAAGAAAAGAGGAAAGATTGTCATCTTTTAATCTGAGTTTTCAAAATAGTCGCTGCAACAATTTGTGAGGGGCTCTCCTGGTGTTTTCAAATATGGTTTCATTCCTTATTTTCCACGATAATCAAGTCAGAATCGCTGCTTGAGATAGTTTCTGTTTAATATCAATCTCTTTTTGATATCTACTTGTAGTAGCTGGTACCACCATTTCCATGGCTCATCAATTGGTGCAGGACAAGGAAGATTAGTCCTTCTCTCCATTCTTTTCAGAAATTGGACATTAACATATAGACGGTGAAGAATATACTCTTTAGCATTTTACATCTGGCAACAATGAATTCACCGCTAGTATTCAGCTCTCTACTTAATCAAAATGATTAAAATAATAACATTTAGACCAAATGAGAAGAATGAATTAGTCATTATATATGGCCAAATTGAGGCAGCTGGGTCTAACTCTCAAATTTAAAAACAGTTGCGAGAACAAAATACTAAAGTCGGATCAACTTATAGAATGGTTCTACTTCAAACATCCAAAGAAGTTATATTATGGTTGCTCTATTGAATTTTTTGTGTTAATATTTATGTTATTGTTAGTAACAATGAAAAAACACATTGGTAGACCGTCAGTACGTAATGCAGTTTATCGATTAGAGATTTAACAATATTTCTCTATCTTGTCTAATCTATCGTTCAAAACCAAAAGACGTTTTCTATTGTCTATTCAGACGTGGACATGTACAAAAAATCTGGAAGCACTCGACTTTTAGAGGACACAGATGTAGATTAATAGATCAAGAAGTTTAAGATTGAGAGCTTTAGGTAGTTAGGGTTTGTTGTCACAATTGAAAATTAGTCTTTTGACGAAGTCTAACGTGAAGATATGTACATATATAGGTGTCCTTAGCATTGTGTGATCCGATGATTCAATTCATTAATTCATTTGTTTTTCTACAATTGCTAGTTGCTGCATATTCATCAATTCATTAATTTTGTTCTTTCATCTCTGTCCTACGTTTATCGTTATTTGTTCTAAATTCCAGCTGCGAGTCTTTTTTTTTTTATTGGTGGAAGGAGGTTGTAATTGGACCAAATCAACATATTTATGCTTATCCTTACCTGGTGTATTTAAAAGGACCAGTGTGGAAGTGTTTTTTAGGAACGGTGTCGAAGTGTTTTCCAAGAAGTGGTAAATGAAATCAAGAAGTTCAACCAGAAAATATTTACTTTACCTACTGTTTCCACTTTCTAACGTCATTCTCCACTTTACTTTTACTTATATATATATATTTTTTTATTTTGGCACCCACTTTTTCTTTTTCTTTTTCTTTTTGCTGCTTTTCTAATTACATAAAGTCAGATAAATAATTTTTATATTAATTATATATAAATAATTATGTAAAATATTTTATACGATTATTGTATTAAAATTAAACTCTTATTTAAATCAAACGGATACAGTGGATATCGACAACATTATTATTGAAGTGAGCTTTATATCTCGGAACAACAGAGAAATAATTCTGTTGCTATATATGTATGTGGAGCCAAATTAATTAAGTCAAAATGAAATCACAGCTCGTGAAATAAATTCTATATTCATTATGATAAGCTAAATTCCGAGAGAACATATTCTCAATGTCAATGATAAAGCCATAACATAAGAATGGGTAATTAACCACTACCAGTCATGTGTGGCTATCTTCCCCTGTCAAGCTTATTCTATTCCCACATACAAGATAGCCAAGTCAACGTTTCTTTTTCTTTTTGCTTTTATTATATATCTGATTCTTATTATTAGGGCTATCCGTATATATGTATATTGAAAATGATTCCATACGTACCCTTTGACATTCTATGGACTATGCTTATAAATAGGAAGATCACATTGAAGCAGTAGATCAGCGTAGATCAAGAATTGTGAAATTTGAGTTCATTATGTTGCATATTACTGCTCAAATGTCTTGCATGAAGAGGCAGAGAGAGTAGACTTGAGCCAAGGATGACTTGCCGGCGGCGTCATCTGTTGTAGAATTAGCAAGATCCCTTCTTATTCGGTAATTGCCGCGCGCCGGCAAGGAATCTGGGCTCACTTTTGCTCTCTTTCCGCTCATACGAGACTTAGAGAGCTTGAAATATAGTACCACCTTAATTGTGGTCTTTGCAGTTTAAATTGATGACGACTAGCAATATATGTACAAATTTAAGGAAGAGGAGTTTTAAGGGTTAACAAGTTTTGTGATTTATAGTTATTAATTAATTATTATTGATATTTTTAATGGTGTGAAATTTTATCCAACAGTGTAAAATTACTTACTTTTCTTTTAATGGTTAAATACGGGTCAAATTTTAATAAAAGTGTTGGTCCCTATACTTTCTCTTAAAAAAAAAAAAGTTACAGTATGCTAGCTTGGAATAATTATAAATTAAATGAAAGCTAAAAATCTTTTATGTGAGATGTATTTATCTTTTTTCTTATAACTAGGAATGAAACAAGATAAAGAGAACTCAAATCTTACTCTATCTAGCTAAGAAGTAGCAACATTACCGAGAGTTTTAATTTCTTTTGATGAAAGGACATAATCCAACTATACGGTATTATA
>NC_029788.2:26299226-26300396 GCF_000816755.2 Arachis ipaensis
GTATAATAAATTTAGTTAGAGAGTTAAGTTTTTTTTAATTAATATTAGTTATTTTTATTTTAAATTTTAAATTCTTCAAAAAGAGGGTTAAAAACATAATTTTATAATAATTCTCTTCACTTTTTCATCTATGATTCTATATTCTACTCCATCCATGTGATGTCCAATGAGTTGACGAGTACCCTTTTTTCACTTATTTTATGGCTTTATTATTCTAAAAAACACATGGCTTTATGTCAAAAGAAAAGAAAAGGAAAAATTTCTGTCTAATCATAATAACATTATAGTGGCAAAAATTAAAGTTTATTCGAGTTACATAAAAGTGACAACATGAATAAAGACCATTTTTCTCTGAACTTTTTCCCTTGTCGAGAATAAAAGAGATCACAATTCAAAATTCAAGGATCTATTCACTGTAGACAAAGGATAATGACAACTCTTTGACTGCATTTGGTGTGACTTCAAGGAGGTAAAATGAGTAGATATACTAGGTTCCATTGTGCTAAGTCACGAACTAATAGATTTTCTAACTAAAAAATAGGGGTTGATTTGGCTTTATACATGTGTTTTAGAGAAATGCTATACATATATATAACCATTATGCAGCGTTTATTTTGTTGGACATGTCCGTCAAGTACACAAGAGATTATAAATTAAAATACATGTTTTTTATGTTTCTTTTTTAGTTTGCGATACTAAAACACAACTTATAATACACATTTTTTTTTATTTTATCTTTTTTATTTTATTTTTTTTAATTTTCACTTTGTTCAATATCTCTTCTTTTTCAGTGTTCTTTTTTTACTGGAATAATATTGACATTAGTAATTTATTGTTTTGTCTAGTGTATAATTACTAAATATAAAATCAAAATTTTGTATCTCATTATATCTATATCTTCGATTAATATCTATATTTTTGTGTCTCTATCTCAACTCATACATAAACCAAAACGCTTCCTTAATTAACAAAGACCCATAAGGGTTCAGCCAAAAAAACATGACCCATAATGTGTGAAGTTGGTTGGTGAATTTTACATTTTTAGCTAATCATGTGCAATTCAACCAACTTATATAATCTTAGAACAAAGGAAAAGAAAAAAAAAATATACATATTTTCTAGTCAACTCTCTCAGAAATAGAGAATTGGATATTATTTATGACTTCTTGT
>NC_029788.2:26300807-26328889 GCF_000816755.2 Arachis ipaensis
TCTTATGTGTCTATATATATATAAAAGATAAATTTTATGCAAACCAAACAATTTAAAAGTGAAAATCATATTGATAGTGATATTTTTTATATGAAAAAGTATGAGAAACTAATATATGTATTGTACAATGTATATAATAGGATTAAATTAGGATTAAATTGAAATTAAAATTAAATTATGGACAATTAATTAATTTTGAATTGTTTTTAATTTAAAATTTGAAATAAATTAGGATTACCGTCAGTTATAAAATCAAACAACGACCTCCTTCTCTCAATACGGCGTGACCTCCATTCTCTCTATTTCTCCAAGAATCTCGCCCGCACAGCGTCGCCACGATCACCGCCTGCCGTCTAAGTCTGTTCCGATCGGCCTCGTCGTCTGCAAAGTCCACCGCCCAGCACCACGTTCCTCTCGTTTGGTGGATCTTCGCGGCAACACAGCACCCCGGATTGAGAGCGAGGACAGTGCGCAGTGGGTGTGTTCCGTCTTCCCGATGTCAACGTCACAAGATGAAGGTGTTTCAAGTGTGCTTCATCTTTCACGCATATCACCCTGCCGAAGTTCTTTAATGGAGTGCGATGTGGTTGAACCGCTAGGTTGTGTTCCATCTGCCGGCGGTAATGAGAATTCATCAAATCCACATGAAAATGTATCCGACCATTTCGTTGTCGACAGTGAGCAATCGAATAAGATGAGCAACTTACGTTCAAAATATTGATAATGGATGGTTATTTTTTCAACTGATTTAAAGTTTAAATCTCAATGCAAATGGCGTGTTTAATTATATGTTTAATGCTTACCCAGATACATCATAAACATTCATGATTCATCCAAATTTGTTATTGTTTTATATTGAATGGTATGTTTAAATGTATGGAGAATTTACATAAATTAATTAATCATGGCATATTGATTTGTCTCGGGAAGAGACTACTTCTTTATTGGACTATCTTCTATGAATTTATATAACCAAATTTTGATTGCATGTATAAGCATGAGAATTGATTACATTTGGAGATCTTGCTACTCAATAATTAATCACCCATGTTTCTATGCATGATGCCCATAAGTCCCCTGAAATCTTAGTAGTGATGTATGTTGAATTTAAGTTACAGCTAATGGTCTTATTACTATGAAGAATATATTTGAAAATAAAAATGTAATAGGAAAGAGTTATCAACTGATGGGGTATATAATATGCTTCCTGCATGTTTAGATAAGAATTTATGTATATAATTATACATTGAATGAATAAAAAAAGCAACTCTAGGGTAAAGCAAGTGCTAAAATCGAGTACTGAACTATGTGTATGATAAGAGTCCAATAAAAGGGTTTTGTTTTAGTTTCTTTGTAATACATTAGCCCAATAAAAATAAAATAATTTATAAAAAAGTAGAAACCAAACCAAAATGAGAAATATATACTATATAAATCTCACATGTTATACTATACTTTTTCGTATGGTATGGTAATTGTATGTATTGCATGTTCAGCTAGGTGAGGTACAATGACATTGTGAAAGAGAATACATAATAGTAACAATACTTATATAATAGGTAAAATGAAATAATTAATTCAATTACGCATCATTGTATTTTTATGCATTTGTTTTTAAGCTAAAATGGATAGGATGATTAAATTGATTTCTAGTTTTTGTTGCAATTTTGGTGCTGATTATTGAGGTTTTATTTACATGATATTTAATAAGGATTTTTCTTTCTTTTTTTTTTGTATTCTGTGTTTATTTTGGAATTGCAGGCCATGCGACTGTCGGATGTTACTGAGGTTGGAAGTGAAGAGATGGATATTGGTTGCGAGGTTTTGGACTCTAGTTCAATTTTGTGTAGTCATGATCCGCATGTTTGATTTGATCATTAATGGTAATGATTGTTTTTTTTATTTAATCTGAAATGTAGTTACTTGCCTTCAAGAAGACAAAATACCAAGAGTTGGAATGCAGTTTGTGCAGTTGCAGATGGCTCATGAATTCTATGTTACTTACGCAAAGAAAGTAGGATTTGCAACTAAGATAAGGACGACAACATGTGACAAGATCACAAAGAAACCTGTTAACCAAGCTGTCCACTGTAATCGGGACGGGTGCTGCAGGTCTCGTGTCAAAGCACCAATGCAGAAGAACACGATTTCAGCTGCTGGGTGCAAGGCAAGGATATATGTGAAGTTTGATAAGGACATGCAAGAGTGGGTTTTGTTCAAGGTTGATTTGAGGCATAACCCATATTCAGCAAGAAAGGCGGTGCACTACCATGAGTATAGAGATCTGACCATGCATGCGAAGTGCGTGATCAAGGATAATGATGAGGCTGGGATTCGACCAAACAAGACATTTCTAGCTTTGGCAAATGAGGCTGGGGGCCGTCTAACGTGGGATTCTTAGAAAAGGATTTAAGAAACTATATTACAGTAAGGCTCCAAACCAGCAACGTGAATGCGGATGTTAGGGAGATAATGAACTACTTCATAAGAATGAAGGACATCAATCCGAACTTCTTCTACGCGGTAAAGTTGGACGAGGAGTGTAAATTTAGGAGTGCGGTATGGGTGAATGCAAGGTCTAGGGCGTCGTATGAATATTACGGAGACGTCGTGTCAGTTGATAGCACGTATAGTACAAACAGGTATGAAGTAGTTATGTTTTTTTTCCCTTTTTTTTTAATTTTGTTCGGTCGTGAGTGGGATTTCTTATTTGTGGTTATTTTTTCATGTAGGCATGGATTATCGTTTGCGTCGTTCATCGGTGTTAACTACCGTGGTAAGTCTACCCTCCTCGGTTGTGCTCTGCTGGGGAATGAGAAAATTCCAAGTTATGAGTTGGTTTTTAGCAAATGGGTGAAGTGCATGGGAACTGCTCCACCGCAGATCATCACCGATCAATGCAGATTCATTTTCCATGCCATCAGAAATGTGTTACCAGATACACGCCACCGGTGGTGCATCTGGCACACTATGAAGAAGTTACCGCATAAGTTTGGAGGTTATCGCCGGTATAGAGAGTTGTATGATGACCTCAATGACATTGTGTGGAACTCTCGGACTGTGGAGTCATTTGAGGATAACTGGTCTGAATTTATAGTTGAGTACAACTTACATAACAACACATAACTGTCAGGTCTGTTAGTGTACAATTACTTTACGCGCTTTAATTGACAATTATTTGGTATCTGGCTTTATCTGTTTTGTATTAATAAGTTCAGTGTAAGGTTTCTTTGCTAAAAATGGTTTTTTTTCTGTAGACCTATATTATGACCGACGCATATGGGTTCCCATATACTTCAAGGGTGAATTTTGGGCTGCCATGAGGAGTATGCAAAGGAGTGAGAGCATGCACGCATTCTTCGATAGATTCTTACACAGTAGGACTAGCTTGGTCCAATTTGTTCACGAATATGACAATGTGCTTGGAATCAAGGAGTAGAGGGAATTGGAGGATGATGCAGCAGATTTGAGGGGGTTATCACTTGTGCAACGAGCTCACCTATGGAGAGACAATTTCAGTAGGAGTACACTACCAGCATGTTTAGGGATGTTCAAACTGAGTTCGTGAAGAAGGCTGATTGTAGAGTCTCTGTAGTTGCTGAAGAGGGGCCATCGGTATGTATGAAGGTGGAAGAGGAGAAATTAGTCAATGATACTATTCTCTGCGTGCCATACGACATCCACTTTGATTGTTCCACACAGGAGGTTCGTTGTGAGTACAATCTCTTTTAGAGTTCAGGTGTGTTGTGTTGTGCTGACACTGTCTTGCAGTTTTCTATTCGTATAAAGTGTATAAAGTACCTACTTGTTATGTTCTCCCTCGATGGAGCAAGAACATAAAGCGCAAGCATACTTATGTCAAGAGTAGTCACGACGTCAGTCGGTCGGATGAGAGTCATGATGCATTCAGGGGATTATGTGCACACTTCTACAACGTTGCTCAAGAGTTCGTCAATGATGACGAAGAAATAGCTTTGCTGCATGGTGCTCTAGAAGAAACAAGGGCCAAGCTTGCTGCGCACCGTGCCAAGAAGAGGTCCGAGAGCGTGGCAGACACCCACACTAGTATTGGCTCACAGAGTTTGAATGTTGTCAGTGTAGTCGACATCCAAGGCCCATCAAAGGTAACCACAAAGGACCGGCCAAGGAATAAGAGGCTCGGCACTGCCCTAGAGAAGTCCTTCAAGAAATCTGCTCGGAGGAAAAACAAGAATGCCTCCCCGGTACATGTTTGTATCAATATCGACCTTGCATTTTTATTTGGTATAGTACCATGCAAGAAGTTAATTGTGGTCATTTGTTGTTGTGTTTAGCAGGGGTGCGTCCGGAGGCATCTCAAGATGTAAACTTCGGTGTTGTTGTCGGCCGGAATGATCCTTAACAAGCTGATGGCTTCATATCTTGTTTAAGCTCCTTCAACAAAAGTTAGAACATGTATGACATGGAAGCGCTTTTGTTTATTTTTAGTCTCCATGTATATGAGGTTGTGAATGGTATTCATTTATTACCAAAATTAGATGAAGATGGTGGTTTTATGTTATAAATATATAGTTTTAAGGTTTGTATGCAGTTGTTGCAAGAGTCCATACTTGATTAATTTCCAAGAACCATTTTACTTTGGCCAAAATGAACCAGTTTACTTTATTAATTTCAATGAACTGAATGCATAATGATTATAGATAATGGTAATTCTTGTCCTTACGAGTTAGGTTATTAAATTTGTTCTAACTTGCTTCATGCTATACTATATAGTCATTCGGTACGTAGTTGTTCGTTTTAGTTAGTGACTACATGGTTATCTTTTTTCACATACTTGAGATGTTCATTTCTGTATGTGATTGGATGTTTGCTTTTTTGTGAACATGGATGGTTATTCTTGGGTTCTTAGTTGTATATGATGCTTGCTGGCTATGTTTTATCTGACTATCACGGTTTCACAATGTTATTTTACACGGTCATTTGGTATATAGCTGGTCGTTTTAGAGGGTAATTACATTGTTATTTTTACCGAGTTACATTGGATGTTCGCCATTGTATGATTTTGGATGTTCAGTTTCTCATTATTCGTGGTTGGTTCTTCATCGCGTAATTCAACATATAATACTTGTAGCATGCATTCGAAAGGAATCACTTGATCTTGTGTTAACACCAATCATCATGATGTCATCACTTAACATATTCAAGTCAAATCTAAAATACAAAAGAGACATACCTGTGATAAGACTTAACAAACCGAATGTTCGGTCCAATATGAATCTAGATGGTTACTTTATTAAACAAAATAGATGGTCATTTTGACACATTCGTAGGTGTGTTTTGCTTGAACAACTATACACCAACAGATTCACAGAAGTTTATTTAAAAAAAAGTTCCACTAGAAAAAAGTCCTTGAAATGTATCATAAATAAATCCCCAAGAATCTAATAAGAAAGTAAGCTAAATATCTTATGGTAATTAAATTCACAGTAGGTAAACCTAAGTACGCTACTTCTTCCTCCCTTTGATTATCCTCCCCTTTGGTAATCCGTCCGCACGTTCTATCAATGTCTCATGCTAGGTGCAGTCAATGGTGATCTAAGACTTGGGAATGCTAAAGGCAATCCTAGAACTTCATATCCATCACTAGATTCATCTTAAAGCATAACCAAAATAGTAAAGCATAATTTAAAACCTTAACATATTAAAAAGGGTAATCTAACTTAGGGGATTTTCTAATCTACAGTCCTCCGCTGTCCCATAGCCTTCACCAACCTATCCTCCATGCGATTCCATCACCACCGCCTTCCGAACCTCCTCAATCCTAGTAGAAAGCACAAATAATATCAATGCAAGTAAAACATAAGTATAGACATATATGACAAGTAATTCAAATAGGCAATTAGGCATGTTATACAATTAGGCAAGCAATTACAAGTTGGCAAGGCAAACAAACAGATAGAAGATGCACATGGTGAATGCCTGTCCTATTAGCTGTGATATCATATTGTCGGTTCAACAGCCAACCCGACACATCTCCATGGAGATGTCGCCCTTCGGAATCATAATGGGAACCCCAGAGATATGGTGCTCAGAACACCATCCAGGATTTTGTGCCTGCACACTCTAGTGATCCGAAGGAATATGAGCGGAATACTCTTGCCACAGACCTCACATCTCAATGCAAGCGGGATAAACTACCGCCCTTACGCCGCCACCACTACCTCGACAGGCGGGATCCAATGCTGGGCACATAGCGTCTCAACAATCTCAATTTAAAAATATTACATCAGTGGTTTTTCAAAAATTCGTTATTTCAGTATACCAATGATTCATCATTCCAAATCTGAGTTCTTGACTAATCTCAACCACTGTAAATTCATAATTTTCATTCCGAACTCATTAGTTCATCAGGTTCTCAATTCATATATTATTCTTCCTTCTCTTCACAGAATTCAGATTTTGACACCAAACTTTGAACGATCATAACTTCCACTAGAAAAATCCATTTCCTACAAACTTTATATCCATTTAAAGATTTTTCAATGAACTTTAATTTAAAATAAATTTCAACAAATTTTAAAAACTGAGGCTCATGTTATGATCTGTCAAAGTTCACCAAAAGTCCGTTTTTACCAAAATTTCACCAGGTTCTCAATTTTCTAAATTCACAACGAAACTAAACTAAAACCACATTAACTCCATCCCACATCAGGTTTTACCTTTTATACTACAATCCACTACTCATATCATCAAATTCTCAAACCCAATTATCCATGATTTCACACTAAAAACCTCTTCTCATCCAACAAACATAACAATAATCATTTTACCACTTTCACCCATCAACATCAACCTCATTCATTCTCAATATCAATAATTCAACATTGTTTAACAACATCGATAATATTTCTCATTCAAATTCATCACACATCATACATCAACAACATTATTTAACAACATCAACAACATCAATTCCTCATACATCATCAACTAGCCAAATTCAACAATCATATCAATCTAAGCCTATCCTATGGGTCACTAGCCTAAGTGTCCAGAAATATTATATATTATATAGAGAAAATCGAAACCATACCTTGGCCAATTCCCAATATGCACAAAAACCCAACCACAACCAAGTCACCAACCAACTCCAACAAGCATCAACAATCACTCCAAAGCTCCAATCAAATGCCAACAATCACAATCCCAATCTATATACACATAATTTACAATAATTCAATCTAGGGTTCATCAAATCCACAAAATCACAAGAGATTTGAATTTCTCACCTTACCCAATGATGATTGGGACAAAACCCAATAGTAATTAAGTGCTAGAGGTATCTACACACCCAAAATCACAAAATTTCACTCAACACAAAACCCAAAAACTCAAATTTCTTAGGGTTGGAAACTGGGCAGAGGATTTCAAGAAACTTACCATAAGACTTAGCTAGAACTGATGGACTCGATGAGAGCTTCCCATACCCGCTGACGGCACGCGAATCGGAGTACCGTAGCTCGAGTTATGGTCAATTGATTGATGAGGTGAATAGTATTTCTTGTAAACCCTCACTCTCTTCTCACTTCAGTAGCTCTCCCTCTATTGAAGTGTGTGTAATGAGCTGAAGTGGGGTGCATTTAAGTGCTTATATATGTTGGGCTTGGGCCCAACTTGGTTCCGATCCAACCCGTTAGCGTTTTTAGCCCGTTTAGCCTAACTTTGGGTCAGACTTTTAAAATTAATGCCCGGTTTTTAATTTCTAATATTTTCCTGAGGTTTTCTACTGTTTTTATTTATTCTCGCCCAGTACCGGACAGACTTAAATTGGTTCAACTGGTTCAGCTGTCGGTTCTAGGTTTTACTTGATTTTTCGCTAAAAATACGTTTTCTGACTCAGAAAAATCTACTGAGTCCAAAAATCATATTTGATTTCCCTAATTCTCATTCTAAATTTTCAGAACCTAATTTGGGAAATTAATTTAATTAATTAAGCAATTAATTAGTCGCGGTTCTTACATTCTCCCCACCAAAGAAGAAATTTTGTCCTCAAAATTTAGTGATTACCTTAGAATAACTTGGGATAATCCTTCCGCATCTTGGACTCCAATTTCCAAGTATGATCTTCTACTCTAGCCCTTTTCCAAGTAACTTTAACCAATGAAACTTCCTTTCCTCGCAGTTTCATCATTCTAGTTTCATCAATTCTCACTGGTGTTACTTGAAATGTCAAGTTCTCCCTCAACTTGACTGACTTGGGCTCTAACACATGAGCCGTATCTAACGTGTATTTACAGAGTTTTGACACGTGAAATACGTCATGCAAGTTAGACAAGTGAGGCAGCAAAGCTACTTGATATGCCACCGGCCCGAATCGCCTCAGAATCTCAAACGGTCTAATGAACCTCGGATTCAACTTCTTTGTTTTGATTGCTTTGCCGATCCCAGTTGTTGGTGTAACCCTCAGAAATACATGCTCTCCTCTTTCAAATTCCAATGGTTTCCTTCTCTGATCCGCATAACTCTTCTGTCGACTCTGTGCAGTTAGAATCATCTCCCGAATCTTCTTAATCTTCTCAGTAGTCTCTGCTACCAAATCAGAACCTAAAACACTTACTTCACCGGCTTCATACCAACACAGTAGAGACTGACACTTCTCTCCATACAAAGCCTCATGCGGAGCCATTCCAATGCTCACATGAAAGCTATTGTTGTACGCAAACTCCACCAATGGCATGTAACAGTCCCAACATCCAGGTTGATCCAAAACACACGCCCTTAGTATATTTTTCAATGTCTGAATAGTCTTTTCTGACTGTCCATCTGTTTGTGGATGATATGCCGTGCTGAGACATAGTCTCGTACCGAAAGCTCTTTGAAAAGCTCCCCAAAACCTTGATGTGAATCAGGGATCACGGTCCGACACTATGCTTGATGGCACACCGTGCAATCTTACAATCTCCTTGATGTACAATCTCGCCAACTCCTCCATAGAATAGTTTACTCGGATTGGTAGAAAATGAGCGAATTTGGTTAAGCGATCCACGATCACCCAAACCGCATCAAATCCCAACCTAGTCCTCGGTAAACTGGTCACAAAGTCCATCGCAATTCCTTCCCACTTCCACTGAGGAATTTCAAGTGGCCGTAACATTCATGACTGTTTCTGATGCTCTATCTTTACCTTCTGACAAGTCAGGCACTTAGACACAACTATAACTACATCACTTTTCATCCCAGGCCACCAGAACATCTTTTTTAAGTCATAGTACATTTTCGTACTTCCTGGTTGAAAGGAAAACCCACTGTTGTGAGCTTTCGACAACAAGTCTTGTCTCAAACCCTCGACATCTGGTATACAAATTCTCCCCTTATATCTCCACAACACTTCACCATCCTTAGTGAACTCTCCATGCCTTTTCTTACCAACTGATTGAAATAATTGCTGAAGCTTTTGCTCATCTTGTTGATCCCTCTGTATTTCTGATTTAGACATACTTAAAATCTGTAACTAGTTCAAACAAGCTCTTCCGGCAACCTCACCAATATCCAACTTAAGATCCACAAACTTATCCACTAACTCCTCTTCCTTGATTCTCATCCAAGCTATCGCTAAAGACTTTCGACTCAACGCATCCGCCACCACGTTCGCCTTTCCAGGGTGATAACTTAATTCAAAATCATAATCCTTTAGCAACTCCATCCACCTCCTCTGACGCATATTAAGCTCTTTCTGATCAAAGATATACTTGAGACTCTTATGATTAGAAAAGACGCTAAACCTCACTCCGTACAAGTGGTGACTCCAAATCTTCAATGCAAACACAATTACCGCTAATTCCAAGTCATGAGTTGGGTAATTTACCTCATGCGGTCTCAGCTGACGCAATGCGTATGCCACCACATTCCGGTGTTGCATCAACACGCAATTCAAACCCTTCAGTGATGCATCACAATACACTTCAAACGGTTCATGTGGTTCTGGTAAAATCAAAATAGGCGCTGAAGTTAACTTTTTTTTCAAGGTCTGAAAACTTTCTTCACACTCCGACATCCACACAAACGGCACCTCCTTCCGGGTTAACTTGGTCATCGGTAGTGCAATCCGGGAAAATCCTTCAATAAATCTCCGGTAATTCCCGCTAAGCCCAAGAAACTCCTAACTTCCGTCACCGTTGTTGGTCTTTCCCATTCCATCACTGCCTCTACTTTCGAAGGATCTATGGCTATTCCTTCTTTGCTCACCAATGACCTAAGAACTTCACATCCTCCTTCCAGAACTCGCAGTTAGACAACTTAGCATACAATTTCTGCTCCTTTAGAATTTGCAACACAATTCTCAAGTGTTCCTCGTGCTCCTTCACCGTCTTAGAATAAACTAAGATATCATCTATGAAAACCACCACTAATTTTTCCAAAAAGGGATGAAACACTCTATTCATGTAATCTATGAATACAGCAGGTGCATTCGTTAACCCAAGGACATCACGTAAACTCGTAGTGTCCATAGCGCGTCATAAACGTAGTTTTCGGAATATCCTCCTCTTTCACCCTTATCTGATGGTAACTTGACCTCAAATCAATCTCTGAAAACACCCCATCTCCTTGAAATTGATCCATTAAGTTGTCGATTCTAGGCAACGGGAACTTGTTCTTCACAGTCACTTTGTTCAGCTGTCGGTAATCCACACAAAGTCGCATTCCTCCATCCTTCTTCTTCACCAATAAAACTGGCGCTCCCCACGGAGATACACTTGGTCGAATGAACTTCTTGTTCAGAAGCTCTTCCAACTGAGTCTTTAATTCTGCCAGCTCTATCGGAGCCATTCTATACGGCGCAATCAATACTGGTCTGGCTCCCGGCACCAATTCAATCGCAAATTTGATCTTTCTTGGAGGTTGGAACTCAGGAATATCTTCCGAAAATACTTCCGGAAAGTCTCTAACTACCGAAATCTGATCTAAGTTCTGGGCGTCATCCAAAGCATTAGTAGCCAACAAGATATAACCCTAACACTCTTCCCCACTACAGTACACTATTACAGAGTTCAGGTAGTAACCCTTCAGCTATCACTGCTCTATTTTCTCCTTCCGGCATAAACTGAATTGACTGCTCAAAGCAATCCAACAAAACTTGATTCTTCGAAAACCAATCAAACCCCAAAATCATCTCCAACCCAACCATTGGTAAACAAATCAAATCGTGCTCAAAGTCTCTACCCTCAAGCTTGAAACCTACTTGTGTACAACCTGACCTAGTCACAACTGTCTGATGTGGAGTATGTACATGCAATTCAAATGATAATTCTCACACTTTCAATCCTAGTTCCTCAACTTTGTTAAATGAAATAAACAAATGTGAAGCTCCAGTATCATACAATGCAACCAAGATTTTATCACCAATTAAACAGTTACCTCGCATTAGAGGATCCGCCTTAGCAGCATCCTTGGCGTTCACAGCAAATACTCGCCCTTGATGTTGACTCTGACCCGCATTCAGGTTCTTCTCACGAGTACAATCCCTCACAATGTGACTAGGCAAACCACAGTTGAAGCAACCACATATACCAATCTTTCAAGAGTCATATGGATGAAAACGTCCACAACAATCACAAGTTAAATCCGGAGAAACCTTACTCTGATTCCCTCTCTCTTTACCACGCTAGTTCTGATCATAAGTGTTCTTTCTGAAGCCACCTTATCCTTGAGGTGTATGTCCTCCTTTCTTGAAATTCTGACCCCTTGGCTGAAAGTACTTGCCACGTCCCCGATTAGTATTTCCTCCATGAGTGTCCCTTGATAAGGCTACCGTCTTTGCACATTCCTCAATAACTCTCGCTTTGTTCACAAGATCGGAGAAGATCCGAATCTCCAAAGGAGCCACAGTAGTCATGATGTTATCCTTCAAGCCCCTTTGATACTTAATGCATTTCCATCTTTGATAGGTCTCTAGGGCACCCTGACACACCCTAGAGAACCTACAGAGCTCCTCAAATTGGCTAGTATAGTCTGCCACAGACAAGTAACCTTTCTTCAGCTGCATAAGTTCCATCTTCTTTGCTTCCCTTGCAGATTCAGGAAAGTACTTCTTATAAAAAGTCGTCTGGAATACATCCCAAGGGATGTCAGCATTTAGAAGCTAGAGCAAGCGACATTCTCCTTGCCACCAGTGCTGAGCCTCTCCCAAAACCTGATACGCAGCAAACTCCACATACTGGTTGTTCGGAATATGCTGCGCTTGTAACACATGCTCCATGGACTGAAACCAATTATCCGCTTCTGTAGGGTTGGTTGAACCTCTGAAACTTGGCGGATGAACCTTGAGAAAAGTAGTCAAGGTCATCAGAGCACCTCCCATGTTATCACCATTACCTTCTGCATTGTCATTCCTGTTTCCATCTCCGTTTTTATTTCCAGCCGGTTGGCCTAACCTCTGCACAGCTTGCAGAGTCGCAGTAGCATTTGCCTCTATGGTATTCACAAAGTTAGCCATTGCCGCCATGAATTCGGCATGGTTACCGGTCGGTTGCTCATTTCTACTCTCTTCTCGTGAATGCGTACGACCTCATCTGTGAGTGGCCATTAGGGTTCCTGTCTACGCCAAACAATCGATATCAAGGTGATCAGTCTCAATATCAAAAGCCTAATACTTCAATTATCCCAAAAGACACTCACAAACAAGCATGCTATACAATATCAAGTAGATAACCTACTAGCATCAAAGAAAAAGACACACAGAGTATGTAATGAAGCACAATCGGTCCATCCCTCAGGCTTACGAGGACGAACTGCTCTGATACCACTAAATGTAACACCCTAAATACCCTAAGCCTTACCTCGCGTCGGAAAGCAAATGTTAATCAAAGGTTACGACAAGTCTAAAGCTTATATATATAATATATAGAAGAAGTAATATATTCTAGAAGCCCGATGAAGGATACAGCTGAAAAACAGGATTTGAAAAGTGCAAAACGTACTCACGAAGCTACAAACTTAACGCACAAGAAATAGATATAATATAACAAAATATCAGAGTATAATAGTATAAAGATCTAGCCACGGCTCGCGGAGTTTAAGCCGGCTAGCTATATACAGACAATACAGAATTCTGAAAGTTAAAAACAGCTTATACAAGTGTTTCTCTCAAAGTAAGCCTCTAAGCAAAAGTAAATATAAAAGATGAGAGAACTAAGCAAAATAATCAAAAGACTTCAAAATATATCCAGGATCCACTACAAGAAAAAGCAATATTTGTAACAAAAAAAATTCTTACAAAAAATCGAAATTTTGAAACAAAAATATTTTGTAACAAAAAAAGAGTCGTTGCAGTATGCCCCGTTACAAAAAGTTTTTGTAACAAAAAATGGAACTGTTACAATTCAAAGTAATATTTTGTAACAAATTTTTCTGATGCAAAAAACCAAAAGTCGTTACAAAAGTGATAACAAATCTTGATCTTCAAAATATTTTCAGTGACAATATATTTTTTCCTATCATAAAATTTTGTTACAAAATATAACTTGATTTTGTAACATTTTTTTCTTTAATTACAAAACACTATTTATTTTGTAATAATTTTTTAATACAAATTATACACATAATTTGCCAAATTATATTTTTTTTTAATTAATTAATATATTAACTAATTTTCTCAGCAAGTCAATATTTATATAATATACAATAACATAAATAGTTCAAATATCTTTCATTTAACTAAGATTGTTTTATAAATCTTCAATATATAAACTTTAAAGTACAAACTAACAAGACACATTGAAGAACCCTAATGAACTAGATAGATACATAGGACAAGAAAATCAAGGAATTATAAATCTCTAAAATGTAAACTACAAATTACAAACTCCATCATGTTCATACAGCTCCTTTCTCATGGAGAAACTTCTAATAAGTGCCACACAAGTGCCACACACCTGAAAAGATCACCAACCAAAAAATACTAGCTTAAATTCAAATAAAATCAATAATGTTTCAAAGTACAACCCTACTTCTCAAAATTTTAAAAAATTCACAGAGTGCTTTTTATGTTCCAAACTCTAGTGAGGATGCTCTATGGGTAACATTCTTACACTAGATTTGGTTCCAACTCAATCAGGTTAATATGAAACTTTATAGGAATTTCACAAGTTGCTACTACAATAAGGTGCCACAATAAAAAGCCTAGAAAGTGCAATCACTTAGTAAATTCATATAAAAATTATCATATAACAAAAAGTTTATGGTGAACTACTAGGGTTTTTAACTTCATACTACAATTAAAACAAGAATGTACAAATTTATTAATTTTTACATAATTCTTTCCCAAAAAGCTTATTTCAAAAATCATACAATTTTATCTATTCAACCAAATGACTTGAAACTTCACAGGGTACAACTAGGCGCATAAACCAAACTACTCAAATTGGTTTCAAGTGAAAAGTAATTGCGGTTTGGGAGTTATATACACTTAGAAAGTTGACTACCGTTATTTTAACAGATCTTGGAAACTCATTAAGGGTCACATTCTAAAATTCATGAGCCACTCACCTCAATTTCAACGCATCTAAAAATTTATTACCACGAAATACACATCCTAAAATTTGATACCAAATTGGTTCCACTAAATCTCCCTCATTGTAGAGCTATTATTAATGTTGCAAGATTGATAAAATCAATTTCATACATTCACAGCCACTATTTTCAGCATTCTAGCTACTCAGCCAATATCATCAGATGATCAGTCACCACAATCATACATTCACAACTACATACATACAAGACTTCAAACTCTTGAAAACGCACATGCAAAAAAGATTTTTATGATCACACAACATTTTCTACCACATGCATCCATCTAAACAAAACAAGATAAATTTGCATACCTCTATAAAGCAAGTTATGTTAGTGGCTGAAAGTTTTTTGGTTATGACAACAGAGCTCCTAAGCAATCTTAGCTGCTCCTCAACTCCCTTGAGCTTGCCCTTCCCTCCTATCCAAAGCTTCTGACGAAAATCGATGACAACAATATTCCCAAAAATTAAAGGAAATCAAAATCAGAGGGTAGAACGCCCTTACCGGTAGTGAATCTCGGCGAGGCAGCGCTGTTTTTCGGAAACAGGGGCTTAGTGATGCAACCCCTAACAGCGACGACGACGGTGACTGGGCGTAGCAGGGCGAACAGCGCCTCGTCTTTTTTCCTCCGTCTTCCTCTCTCCATCTGTCTGTCTCTCCTATGCGTCCTCAGCGTCGTCCGTGATGGGAGATGCGACGGTGGTAGAAGCTGGCAACGACTCGCTCGCGATGAAGACGATGACAGCGGCGTCTTCCCTCTGCGATTTTAAACTCAAAATTTTATCGCTTTGATTTAATTACTTTTTGATAAATAATTTTTTGAAAATAAAAGTATGAATAACTATAATAAATCACAAATAATTTATTATTTATTTTTTAACAATCAGAGATTTTACAAGCTTAATAATGAGTGTTGGGTTATGGTGGGTTTAGGATTTTAGTAGAGAGAAGGAAAAAACTAGAACTCTATATTTTGTTCTTAAGGAAGTTTTTTAAAAATTTATTTAAAGGTAAAATTACAAATAATATCGAATTTTGTGACAAATTAATTTTTTGTTATAAAATAATTAGAGTTTTTGAAACAAATGGATATTTTGTTACAAAATATTTTGAACTTTTGCAATAACTTCATCTTTTGTTACAAAATATTATAAACTTTTGCAAGAAAACATCGTATCGTTACAAAAGCCAATATAATTTGTAACAAAAAAATCAAATCGTTACAAAATAATAAAACGTTTTATAAAAAATTATATTGTTGTTAGAAAACATTATTATTATGTAACAATCACTAATTTTTGTTACAAAAAAAAATAATTTTTTGTAATAATTTTAAATTTGTTACAAAATTTTTGTTACAAATGTTCCATTTTCTTGTAGTGATCCTTCGCTCTGTCACCACCAAAGCAACTCACCGAGGTGGGTTGCGACCTGCATCTGAAAAACAACAACAGAATATGGTATGAGAAAACCAAAGAAATTCGACTTTGGACAATAGTTAGCTCATTACAAAGAAAGAATCCCCAAGGAATGGTGTTCCCGAAATGTCTGCGATCGAGTAAATAGCTCTACAAACGAATGGATCGAATCGAATTGGAAAATGGAAAGATTTGTACAAGTTATACCCTTCGTCACCACTTTGCGGAAAATGGTTAGATATCAATATGTTAGATACCTGTGACTCGATTGGTGGAGAATGGGATAATAAGAGAATTCCAAATACGTATACGTATTTATTCCCTTTCTTCTATTAATTGAAGAAATAATTTGAAAATAAAACAGCAAGTATAAAAATGAGTAATAACCCCCAGTAGAGACTGGTACGTTGGCTGTAGGGCTTGCTTCTATTGGACCTGGGGTTGGCCAAGGCACTACTGCAGGGCAAGCAGTAGAAGGGATTGCGCGACAACCAGAGGCAGAGGGAAAAACTGCAAAGGCTACGAACTTAGAAATAGAGAGAAAATTGAAGAAATGACTTTAAATCTTCTCAGTATGGTAACAGTGCCTAGTGATGTAAGATATAAGACTCTGGGATGCCATAGGCAATCCTAGAACTTCATATCCATCACTAGATTCATCTTAAAGCATAACCAAAATATTAAAGCATAACTTAAAATCTTAACGTATTAAAAGGGGTAATCTAACTTAGGAGATTTTCTAATCTACAGTCTTCCACTGTCCCACAGCCTTCACCAACCTATCCTCCATGCGATCCCATCGCCACCGCCTTTCGAACCTCCTCAATCCCAGTAGAAAGCACAAATAATATCAATGCAAGTAAAACACAAGTATAGGCATATATGACAAGTAATTCAAATAGGAAATTAGGTATGTTATACAATTAGACAAGCAATTACAAGTAGGCAAAGCAAACAAACAGATAGAAGATACACATGATAAATGCCTGTCCTATTGGCTGTGATATCACATTGTCGGTTCAACTGCCAACCCGACATATCTCCATGGAGATGTCGCCCATCGGAATCATAATAGGAACCCCCGAGATATGGTGCTCGAAACACCGTCCAAGATTTTGTGCTTGCACACTCTAGTGATCCGAAGGGATGCGAGCGGGATACTCTTGCCACGGACCTCGCATCTCAACGCAAGCGGGACGAACCACCGCCTTTACGCCACCGCTACCTCGACTGGCGGGATCTGACCACCGTCCCTGCTAGGAGCATAGCGTCTCAACAATCTCAATTTAAAAATATTACATCAGTGGTTTTTCAAAAATTCATTATTTCAGTATACCAACGATTCATCATTGCAACTCCGAGTCCTCGACTCATCTCAACCACTGTAAATTCATAATTTCTATTCCGAACTCATTAGTTCATCAGTTTCTCAATTCATATATTATTCTTCCTTCTCTCTCCACCAAACTCATCCTTAGTACACCAGAAATCTAAGCCTCCATTCTCTAAACTTTCAAGGTAATACCAAATAATTCCACCCAAGATCTTCTTTGTTTTAACATCCAAAAACAAGCCAAAAAGTCTTAAATAGGTGTCACCAAAGTTTACAAGCTTTTCTGGGAAGGTAAAAAAGTTAAAAACAAGAATTTAGTTGAAAAACAGGGCATGTGTGTGCGCACGCCCAGGAGAATTTTCAAAATGTGTGCGTATGCATAGAGGTGTGCATACGCATAAGGGTAAAATTTTCCAATTCTTTTTGCTCGCACAAGGCCTGAGAACGCCCTCAACAGAATGTACCTTCCATTGTGTGCGTGCGCACAGAGCGTGCTAGCGCTCTCACCAGTATCCACATCCTCGTGTGTGCGTGCACACAAGGCTGTGCATGCGCACAGGTCAAAAATCCACGGGGTGTGCGTACGCACAAGGCTGTGCGTGCGCACATAAACCAGAAATTACAAATTCTGCAGCATTCACAGAATTCAGATTTTGACACCAAACTTTGAATGATCATAACTTCCACTACAAAAATTTATTTCCTACAAACTTTATATCCATTTAATGAACTTTAATTTAAAACAGATTTCAACAAATCTTGAAAACTGAGGCTCAATTTATGCTCCGTCAAAGTTCACCAAAAGTCCCTTTTTACCAAAATTTCACAAGGTTCTCAATTTTCTAAATTCATAACCAAAACCAAACCAAAACTACATTAACTCCATCCCACATCAGATTTTACCTTTCATACTATAATCTACTACTCATATCATCAAATTCTCAAACCCAATTATCCATGATTTCACACTAAAAACCTCTTCTCATCCAACAAACTTAACAATAATCATTTTACCACTTTCACCCATCAACATCAACCTCATTTATTCTTAATATAAATAATTCAACATTGTTTAACAATATGAATAATATTTCTCATTCAAATTCATCACACATCATCAACAACATTATTTAACAACATCAACAACATCAATTCCTCATACATCATCAACCAACCAAATTTAACAATCATATCAATCCAAGCCTATCCTATGGGTCACTAGCCTAAGTGTCCAGAAATATTATATATTACATAGAGAAAACCAAAATCATACCTTGGCCGATTTTCAATATGCACAAAAACCCAAATTGAGTGCAAATCAAGCTTCCAACCACAACCAAGTCACCAACCAACTCCAACAAGCATCAACAATCACTCTAAAGCTCCAATCAAATGCCAACAATCACAATCTCAATCTATATACACATAATTTACAACAATTCATCCTAGGGTTCATCAAATCCAAAAAACCACAAGAGATTTGAATTGCTCACCTTACCCAATGATGATTGGGACAAAACCCAATAGTAATCAAGTGCTAGAGTGTACCTAAACACCCAAAATCACAAAATTTTACTCAATACAAAATCTAAAAACTCAAAATTTTTAGGGCGGGAAACTGGGCAGGGGATTTCGAGAAACTTACCACAATGCTTAGCTAGAAGTGACGGGCTGGGCAAGAGCTTCGTGTAGCCGCCAATGGCACGTGAATCGGAGCACTGTAGCTCGAGTTATGGTCAATTGATTGATGAGGTAAATAGTGTTTCTTGTAAACCCTCACTCTCTTCTCACTTCAGCAGCTCTCCCTCTCTTGAAGTGTGTGTAATGAGCTGAAGTGGGGTGCATTTAAGTGCTTATATATGTTGGGCTTGGGCCCAACTTTGGGCCAGACCTTTAAAATTAATGTCCGATTTTTAATTTCTAATATTTTTCTGAGGTTTTCTACTATTTTTATTTATTCTTGCCCAGTACCGGACAGACTTAAACCGGTTTGACCGGTTCAGCTGCCGGTTCGCGGTTTTACTCGATTTTTCGCTGAAAATACATTTTCTGACTCAGAAAAATCTACTGAGTCCAAAAATCATATTTAATTTTTATAATTCTCGTTCTAAATTTTCGGAACCTAATTTGGACAATTAATTTAATTAATTAAGCGATTAATTAATCACGATTCTTACACGTTGATGATCTTCTCATTTTTTGCAAGGCATCTAAGACTCAAGTCCTGATGATTATAGATGTGCTTAATAAGTTCAGCAAGGTGTTTGGTTTAAAGGTAAATGTTAAAAAGTCAAAGGCCCTTTACTCTAAGAGTGTTTTCACGTGGCGTCTGGAGATGTTCACTGGTCTCTCCTCTATTAGATTCACTCAAAATTTAGGAAAGTATTTAGGTGTTAATCTAAATCACCAGAGGGTCAATAAAGCATCTTTTCATAATATTTTGGATAAGATTCAATATAAGTTAGCAAGATGGAAAGGAAAGCTTCTCAAAAAGGCTAAAAGACTTTGTTTTATAAAATCAGCGATGACCTCTATTTGTGTTCATCATATGCAGGTGATGTATTTTTTCAATTATGTTCGTGATAAAATCAACTCTATGATGCAGCAATTTTTATGGAAAGGTAACACTAATAGGCATGGTCTCAGTCTCATCAATTGAAAAATTGTTGTGGCCCTAATGAAATTTGGTGGTTAGGGGTTAGAGATGCCCATTGTGTAAATGTTGCTCTTTTTGAGAAGTTGATCTGGCATTTTTTAATTTGAATTGTCTTGACATGTTGTGGGTTCAGATTATGCTGTTTAAATATCAGTCTACCAACTCGCTTTAGAATACTTCCTATGATATAAAATCCTCAATTGTTTGGCATAATATTCAGAGAGCTGGAAGGTGGATTCAGGATGGCTATAATTGGTGCAATGGCCAGATGGATCAGTCCTTCTGGTTTGACAATTAGAGGTGCAAAGACCTCTAGCAATGGAGCTCCCTTTTGTCCACATTGTAGATACAGACTTCAGGATAAAGGATATTTCAAAAGATGGGCATTAAAATTTTGATCTTTGCTATACAATTATTCCTAAGGCTATTAAAGTGGAAGTGAATAGATTTAATCTTGAAATCCACAACGGACTTGAACCTCAATAAATTTGGGGCAAGTCAAATTTCTATAGCTCTAAGAGCAGTTATGATTGAGTTGTTGGAAAGAAGTTTGATTGGCAGTAGAATGAGAATTGGTTATAGGTTTGGCAACTCAGAATTCCTGAAAATTCAAGTTTATGGTTTGGTTATGCCTCTATGAGGTATTGCCTATTACTGCCTCCTTTAAAGTTCATAGATCCCTTACTATTTTTGATACTTGCATTCATTGTAATGGTGGGGTTAAAATTGTCCTTCATTGCTTGAGAGATTATCTGAAATCAAAGGAGATATGAACAAGACTAGGCTTTATCTTTGTGCAATTTTTCAGGATGATGTACCTCTAGACTTGGTTAAAGATAAATCTTAAGAAATTTGAGCTTTTATTTTCTTCTGCCTTTGGTGGATATGGATGAGTAGAAATAATGGCATTTTTAATTAAGAGCACCGTTGACTTGAGAATATAATTTAGTTTCTCATTATGAGCTTGATAAACCACTATTTTATGATTTATATTGTGTTTAATTGTGTGGTTTTTATCAAGCCATTACCTACTTATTCATATGAATTACATGATTTTATAATTCCTTCCTAGTATTGTTTATGGTTGAAAACTTGCTTCCTAGAAACCTTTAATTAGTATATTTTAACTCTCCTTTATACCATTCGATGCTGTGATCCATGTGTTAAGTGTTTCAGGCTTCATAGGGCAGGAATGGCTCAGAGAATGGAGAGGAAGCTTGCAAAAATGGAAGGAACACAAGAAACTAAGGAGATGACCAGCGAACACTGACGCGAGCGCATGGCTCACGTGAGCGCGTGAAATGAAGAAATCACAGCGACGCAAACACGTGCCTGACGCGTACACGTGGATTGGAGTCTGCACGAATGATGTGAAGGCGTGGACGGCGCATACGCGTGACAAGAAAAATCGCTAAATGATGCGAACGTGTGGATGACGCGTACGCGTGACCTGGGCGATCTGCAGAAATAACAGAAAATGCTAGAGGCGATTTCTGGGCTATTTTTGACCCAGTTTTTGGTCCAAAAACACAGACTAAAGCTAGGGAATATGTAGAGACTCAATACGCATCCACACACATCCAGATACATTGATATTAGGATTACTTTTAGTTTTAGATCAAAATCTAGATTTGCCTTACATTCATAGTTTATGCTTTTGCTTTGGATTTTGGATGTTGAAGAGTCATTACCTCCGTTGAAGTTACTACTTTAGTTTGTTTCCTTATTCCTTTACTCTTTTCAGTTGATCATTGACCCTATTCAGATAAGTATGTTGCATTTTGGATTTATTAATATATAGAGTTACCTTTACTTTTAATTAATTATTAATTTTTTATTTTATTTTAATTAATTTATTATGTCTTCTTATATTTTTATGAGTATTGTATCCATGTCAATGGAGTAGTTTTTCTACTTGACATGGGGGTTGATTAAGAGGAGACCCTTGAGTTGGAAGGCTTAAGTGTCGGTTAAATTGAACGTTGTTGGCTAGTTCTGTATTTACTAACGCTAGACCTTCCTAAGGGAGAGGACTAGGATTTGTGAATAAGGGTTAGCTTAATTACTTGACTTTCCTTTATTTAGTAAGGGTTAACTAAGTGAAAACAATAACCTTTTTAACACTACACTTAAGAGATCCCAACAAGGATAGAACTTTCAATTAATCATTCCCCCAGTCAAGGCTTTTTATTTAGAATATCAATAATTATTCTTAGTTTATTGCTTTAATTTACAGTTATTTTAAATTGCTCATTATCCAACTCAAACTTTCTTGAAAATTACTGATTAATAAATTAGCACCCTTTTTTCCTGCAACTCGTTGGGAGACGACCTGGGATTCATACTCCCAGTATTTTTATTTTTAAAATTTGTGACAACTTTTCTAAATTGACAAGGCGGACCTTAGCTGATTAGGAACTATACTCACGACGTATTCTATAAGTTATTTCTTAATTAGCCGACTTCTGCCTGCTGTTCAATTTTTGGCGCCGTTGCCGGGGAGTTGCAATAGTGTGCTAAATTATTAATTAGTGTACATATTTTTATTTATTTGCATATTTTATTTTTATTTTGTTACCATGAGCCATATGTCGTTCTCATTGAATGACGCGTTCACTGCCTGATCCGAGCTTAGCCGCTTTTGATCCTGAAATTGAAAGAACTCTTTCATGTATTAGGCAAGCTCAACGTCGGTTAGCCTCTGAGGGTGGTGAAGTGATTGTTATCAATTCCCCAGTCTCATCTGAGGGCGAATCTGAACCACCATCTGAGAGCGAGACAAGCTCCTTTACTACTGATTCAGTTGATTCACGTGCAGGTAACATGGCATATCCTAGGAGGATTACTCTCCAGGAAGCTACAGCCCCAGATTTTACACAGCAACCGTATCAAGTGCGTCATCCAAATCTGGCTGCAGATTTTGAACTAAAGACTGCACTAATCAACTTGATGCCCAAGTTTCATGGCTTACTTGCTCAAGAGCCTATCAAGCACCTTAGAGATTTCCAGACAGCCTATTCTACTGTTAGGCATCATGGTGCAGATGAAACTTCTATTCTGTTAACCGCCTTCCTATTTTCTCTTGAGGGAAAGGCGAGGGAATGGTACTACGCTCAACTTGAAGCGACTGTTACTAACTGGGATATGCTCAGGAGAGAATTTTTGGAAAAATACTTTCCATCTGAAGTCACAGATAGACTGAGAAAAGAGATCTCTTGCATTGTTCAAGGTGACTCGGAGACTCTTTATGAGTACTGGAAGCGTTTTAAGAACATTCTAGATGCATGCCCCCATCACTCAAGGCATGAACCCCCAAGATAAGACTACACTGGATGGTGCTAGTAATGGTTCTATGAAAAAGTACAGGACCGCAGTTGAAGCATGACAACTGATCAGCGACTTAGCTGAGTCCACTAGGAATCATAGGCAAAGGCACAGCCACTCAAAAGCTGTTGCAGAGGTTTCCTCTGGCGTTGAAACTACTGCTCTTACCCAGAGTATATGTGAAATGACCAACCCACTGAAACAGATGCAGTTAAATCAACAACAAGCACAACAAGCTCAGCCTCTCCCACCACAACACAGCCAACAGTTGGTTCCACAAAGAGTATGCGGGATCTGTGCTGATTATAGTCATTATACTGAGAAATGTCCACAGCTCCAACAGGAAGACAACACTATGGCAGCCACTCACAACTTCTATGACCGCCCGAATCAATGATACAATCAACAAGGTGGCAACAACAACCAAGGTGGCAACTATAACCACGGATGGCAGGATAACTCCAACCAGGGTTGGAGAGATAATTCTAACCATAGTTGGAAGGACAACTATAATAGAGGAGTCAGAGATAACAATGGAAACCAGAGGTGGAATAACAATAACAACAACAGATAGCAGAATCAGAACCAACCTTACAGAGCACCTCACCTAAGATAGTCCCAAGGACCCCAGCACAACCAACAACAGGTTCCTCAGATCACTTATTCCAATTCCTTATCAAATGACGAGATGCTCCGTTTTCTTGCACAAGGACAACAAGACATGCAGATGCAGTTGAACTCTACTTTAAATGGTCTGACTGCCACTTTACAAGCTCTCGTCTCTCAGTTAGATTCATCACCTAATTCCACCAATCAACCTTCAAGCTCCAGTGGAATTCCTTCTCAACCCCTACCTAATCCCAAGGGTGGCATCAATGCCATCATTTTAAAGTCCGGAACCATATTATAGGAGAGGAACCAGGAGGAGCCAAGCTCACCAGAACACGTCCTAGCTGAGGATGTGGTGGAAGTGGAAGATGCTGAAGAGGAAAAGGATGTACAAAACATAGTTGAAGAAGAAGCAGCTCAACCACAAAATGAAACACCAAAGGAGGAAGAAGCTACAAGTAACGCCCTTCCTATCCCATTTCCACAACTTGCAAGGAAGCCCAGAAAGCAAATGGAACTTGATCCCAAAATGGTAGAAATATTCAAAAAGGTTGAGGTAACTGTTCCCCTTTTTGATGTTATTCAACAGGTACCTAAATACGCAAAGTTTCTAAAAGATTTGTGCATACATAAAGATAAAATTAATGAATTAGAAACTATTCCTCTAGGTAGTTCTATATCTGCTTTAATGGGAGGTATAGCTGAAAAATGTAGTGATCCAGGTCCATGTATGGTTAACTATACCATAGGAGGTGTAATATTTTCTGACTGCATGTGTGATTTAGAAGCATGTGTTAGTATAATACCTTTGTCTATATATGATACTTTGAGGCTCCCTCCCTTAAAAAGGTCGGCAACTCGTTTTGTGTTAGCAGATAAAAGCATTATTATAGTAGTTGGAATTGCTGAAGATGTATTAGTGAGCATTAAGGGGATCATATTTCTCATTGACTTCTATATCCTGGAAATGCCCCCTAATGACTTAGGAAAACCATCATCAATCCTGCTTGGAAGACCATTCCTGAAGACTTCAAAGTTCAAGCTGGATGCATTCTCAGGAACTTACTCATTTGAGATAGATGGCAGAATAGTGAATTTCAGTTTAAATGAAGCTATGAAGCACCGTCCGAAAGATTATTCTATCTTCCAGTGCGACATCATTGATGAAACTGTAGCTGAAGTTCACCAAGAAGAAATAGAAGAGAAGCACATAGAGCAAGGTCTAAGTGTGGGGACACCTTCTGAACACAATGAGGACAGTTTGCCATTATCACTAGCCTCGAATGATCCAGAGTCTAGCCAAGAGCCTAAATCAGAATTAAAGCCCCTTCCTCCATACCTCAAGTATGCTTACCTTGAGGATAAGTAGAAGTTTCCAGTTATCATTGCAAGGGAACTCACTTCCCAACAAGAAGAACAACTGCTTAATGTGCTGAGAAAACATAAGAAAGCAATTGGATGGAGCTTGGCGGATATAGTAGGTATCAGCCCTCAAGTTTGTGAGCACAGAATATTCTTAGAAGAGGGAGGAAAGCCTGTCCATCAGCCTCAAAGAAGATTGAATCCCACCATCTTAGAAGTTGTCAAGAAAGAAGTAACCATACTACTTGAAGAAGATATCATTTACCCCATCTCAGATAGTGAATAGGTCACTCCAATACAAGTGGTGCCCAAGAAATCTGGAATCACAACAATAAGAAATGAGCATGGAGAGCTCCTGACAACTAGAGTGCAGAATTCATGGAGAGTTTGCATTCACTATAGGTGTCTCAACCAAGCCACTCGCAAGGATCATTACCCCTTGCCATTCATTGATCAGATGCTTGATCGCCTGTCAGGTAAATCCCATTACCATTTCTTAGATGGTTATACAAGCTACTTTCAAATTCATATAACTCCTGAAGATCAGGAAAAGACTACTTTTACATGTCCTTTTGGGACTTATGCTTATAAGAGAATGCCCTTTGGCTTATGCAATGCACTAGCTACTTTCCAAAGGTGCATGATGAGTCTTTTCTCTGATCTCATTGAGAACTATATGGAGGTTTTTATGCATGATTTTAGCGTATATGGTGATTCATTTAGCCTTTGCTTGGATAGTTTATCTAGAGTGTTAGACAGATGTGTTAGTTCAAACCTTGTATTAAATTTTGAAAAATGTTACTTTATGGTAAAACAAGGAATTGTACTAGGACATGTTGTGTCTAATACTGGCATTTCTATAGATCCAGCAAAGGTGGATGTTATTTCTAGTTTACCTTACCCCTCTTCTGTGAGGGAAGTCCGTTCGTTCCTTGGCCATGCAGGTTTTTACAGGAGATTCATTAAGGACTTCAGTAAGGTAGCATTGCCTTTATCCAGATTGCTGCAGAAAGATATTGAGTTCAAGTTCAGTGAGGATTGTATGCAAGTATTTGATAAGCTGAAGATCGCCCTGACTCAAGCTCCAATTGTGAGAGGACCAGACTAGAGCCAGCCATTTGAAATTATGTGTGATGCTTCCAACCATGCAGTAGGAGCGGCACTGGCTCAGCGCGAAGGTAAGGATCCTTTTGTAATTGCTTATGCATTTAAGACTTTAGATGCTGCTCAATCTAACTATACTACTACTGAAAAAGAGCTTCTAGCTATTGTTTTTGCTCTGGATAAATTCCGAGCCTATTTACTTGGTACTAAGGTAGTAGTGTACTCAGATCATGCAGCTCTACAATATTTACTAGCTAAAACGGAGTCCAAACAAAGGCTAATATGTTGGATACTGCTGCTGCAAGAATTTAATTTAGAAATTAAGGATAGGAGTGGTAACCAGAATTTAGTAGCAGACCACTTGAGTCGCCTTGAGCACATTAAGGATGACTCCACTCCTATAAATGATAATTTCCCATTTGATAGCTTACATGTAGTATCTGAAGTAGTTCCTTGGTATGCACCTGTATCTAATTATCTAGTTAGCCACACTTTTTCTCCAAATTTTACTAAGCATCAAAGAGACAAGCTGAAAAGCGAGTCCAAATATTATATATGGGATGATCCATATTTATGGAGGTGTGGTGCTGACCAGGTAATTAGACGGTGTGTGCCTCAATCAGAATTTCAGTCTATTTTAGAGGCCTGCCACTCATCTGAGAGTGGAGGACATTTTGGCCCTCAAAGAACAGCTAGAAAAATTCTAGACTGTGGATTCTGGTGGCCTACTCTTTTTAAAGATGCTGCTGAATTTTGTAAATCTTGTTCCCCTTGCCAAAGGTTTGGTAATATATCCAAGAGGGATGAGATACCTCAACAGATTATGCTTTTCTGTGAAATTTTTGATGTTTGGGGCATTGACTTCATGGGTCCATTTCCAAATTCTAATGGTTACTTTTATATACTGTTAGCCATAGATTATGTTTCTAAATGGGTGGAAGCAATTTCCACCCGTACTGATGATGCTAACACTGTCGTTTCCTTTGTTAGAAACCATATTATTTGTCGCTTTGGATCACCACGAGCAATCGTGAGCGATCAAGGCACCCACTTTTGTAACAGGAGACTGACAGGATTACTCAAGAAGCATGGGATAATTCACAAAGTAGCAACAACTTACCATCCCCAAACCAATGCGCAAGCCGAAGTCTCTAACATAGAGATTAAACGCATTTTAGAAAAAATAGTAAAACCTCATAGGAAGGACTGGAGTGCCAGGCTACAAGATGCACTCTGGGCATATAGGACAGCGTACAAAACACCCATTGGGATGAGCCTCTTCCGCTTAGTATACGAAAAGGCGTGCCACCTTCCAGTAGAGGTGGAACACAAGGCTTTCTAGGCTGTGAGGAAGTGCAACATAAATTTTGAAGAAGCTGGTGCTGAAAGGAAGCTGCAACTAGCAGAACTTGAGAACCTTCGCCTAGAAGCATATGACAACTCCAGGAGATACAAAGAAAAAATGAAGGCTCTCCATGACAAGCACATAAAAATGAGAGAATTCAGACAAGGGGAATTAGTTCTTCTTTATAACTCCAGACTGAGGCTTATACCAGGCAAACTGAGATCAAGATGGGAAGTGTCCATATAGAGTAGAGAAGGCAGAGCCATACGGAGTTTTTCACCTGCGTCATCCTTCTAGCTCCAAATTTCTAAAGGTCAATGGACATCGCCTGAAGCTCTATCATAGTGAGAAGACGAAGGATCAAAAAGAACTAGAGGTTTTTCC
>NC_029788.2:26328999-26332536 GCF_000816755.2 Arachis ipaensis
AAAAGCAAAGTGCTAGGTGGGAGACAACCCACCATGGTATGATCGTTCCGTTTCAGTCTTAGTTTTATTTTACTTTATTCTTCTTAATTTTTGTTAATGACTCTTCTCATAATCTCTGCATATAGCTGCATATAGCCTACATTTGCATTTGCATACTGCACAAAAAAAAAAACGCACGCGACGCGTAAGCATCGCTGACGCATCCATGTTATATTTGCATTAGGAAAAAAAGAGAATTGAACGGAAATTCACGCGAAAGCGTGGCTGGAGGCGTGCCTTAGGCACAAATATGCCCACGCGACTGCGTCGCCGATGCGTCCACGTATTCTGAAGAATAGCCTCCCCATGCGTCCACGTGATCCACGCGATCGCGTGCCCCTAAAAATCGATGTAAAAGAGGTATATGGCAGTAAGTTATGATGGAGCTAGGCTGGAATGATGCTGGAAGCACCAGCCCTATCACGCGACCACGTGCTCCACGCGTCTGCGTCGTTTCCAAAATATGTCCATTCGCGCGATTGCGTCACCCATGCGAACGCGTCACCCTAAATTTTGGCAAAATGAATTTGAAACAGAGAGTCGCGCGAACGTGAGGCTGCTCTCGCGCCACTAGCACGAATCAAGTCACACAACCGCGTGACCCACGCGTCCGCGTCACTTGAAAAACATCACACACCACGCGATCGCGTGACTCACGCGTCCGCATCACATGCGGCGCACAGATTATCCAGATTAGCCAAATATCATATCTTTTCTTCCCCAAATCCTAATTTTTCTTTTTCCTTCTTATTTCTTTCTTCCCCCTTCTTCCTTCTCTATCCTTTCAAACTTTTTACTTTCTCCTCCCTTATTTTTCACATCCATTCTCAAAGTTCTTTTCCTTCTTTCTTTTTATTTTTCCATTATTACTTTTATTTATGTTTATGTTTTCTTTTCCTTTTTCTTTTCACTTTTGTTGTCTATATCTTCTTTTCCTTTCCTTTCTATGTCTTTTTATTCTTTTAATTGGTGTTAGAAATTTAATTAGGTGATTATTTTCTTCTATATTTTGCTTGTGAATTATTGTGGAATTGTTTGAAAATTAATATTACTTTTTAAAGGGTTGCTTGCATGTTCAATTTACTACTTTCAATAACATATTTACCATGCATGCTATGTGTTTGTGAAAAAGCCTGTATGGCATTGCACATTATTTTTAATTATTCTATTTTACTACTTTAATGCCTGTTTTTCACAAAACCCCTTTTATATTTTCTTAATTAAATATAATTATCAATACAAACAGGTTGTTAGTTTGAAAGGGTTGGTAATCTAACTTGGACATTGAATGCTTAATCTATGCTACTCATCCCTTTGCCGGTATGCCAATAAACATC
The DNA here is from genome assembly GCF_000816755.2 of Arachis ipaensis. Lineage (NCBI taxonomy): Eukaryota > Viridiplantae > Streptophyta > Magnoliopsida > Fabales > Fabaceae > Arachis > Arachis ipaensis. Next base: position 26,330,376 of record NC_029788.2, read on the forward strand.
CTGCATTTAATTGCCATCACATGCACTTGCTATACTTCCATTAATGAACTTTTCACATGTAGTCTAGACCATGTGTTAACGACATTCTTCTTTACCGTGCATTGATTATCACCCACAATATTCACTCCCTTGCTCGAACCCTTAGCTTTACATATTACTTTCTTTTTCCTTTTTCAGAATGGCCACCAAGAAAGGTAAAGAGAAAGCTACTCCCAAACCACCAGCAAGGAGAGGAACAAAAAGAACATTAGTGGCAGAGCCATCTTCAACAGCAGTGAAACCCTCAACAAAACGAATCAAGAGGATCATCAAGGTCGATGAAAAAGAGAAAGCCTTTCCAGCAAAGGACACTGCGCAGTTCACTAACCGCTACTGTGAGCAGATGTTCCCCATCCTGGCTGAAAGGAATTATAATAATGAGTATCTCCTTACCCTCCCGACCAACATTGCTGAATTTGTTGAGCCCCTCATTGAGCAAAGACAGTGGGGATTCCTACAGAGACAGCCACGGCAGGTTAATCTTTCATGGGTAGTCGAATTCTACTCTAATTTTCACATGCCAACCATGCAGTCTGTCTATGTCCGTCAGAAGCAAGTCCCCATAACTGAAGACGCCATTCAACGAGGTTTAGATCTTCCCCTTACTCCAGAAGGATTGGACGCATTCCAAGAAGCCTTACTCAAGCGCCAGACATACCAATTTGACTAGGACGTCGTTCTCAGAGTTATCGCACAACCTGGCAGCATATGGATCTACAGATACCATCGTTCCCGACCTAAGGGAATCTTGACTTTAGCACTCACCTTGGAGGCTCGAGTATGGGCACAGATCATGTCCCATTACATCTTTCCGAGCACTCACGAGTCCTCCTTCACCGCAGACATGGTTGTTCTACTTTGGTGTATCCTTACAGACCAGCACCTCAATTTACCAAGACACATTTGGCATGCTATGGGACACGTACAGATTGCGGGCAACCTACCTTTTTCCGCCTTGGTTTCAGATCTAGTCTCAGCAGCCGGAGTCTCCTATAGAGCTGGGGACACTAAGTCCATAATTCCACGAGATGATCAATACGTCCCTAACGGGAAGTATATCAGACCTCCAGCAGCCACTATCAACCAAAGCACAAAACCAACAGAAGATATCCCTTCTCCTTCCACATCACAAGCACCTTTAACAAACCAACTGCTCCATCAGATACTTGAGAGGCTAGACCGGCTTGACCAAAAAGAAAAGCAAAGAGAGCGCCGTAACAAGCGCAGATTTACATATCTCAAGGAGCTACTTGTTGGTAACCACCTACCTAAAGAAGACCCAGACACCCCGGACTCCACTTTATTTACCAGCACAGGGAGCCATGACGGTCCCAATAGTGGAGATGCTGCTACCAGCCCCCCTTTGTTCCTGACAGATGGCACCGAGGACGGTACAAAGCTTTAAGTGTGGGGAGGTCAGTCAGTACCTGACTTCCGGAGGTAATTTCTTTTCCTTAAAACACCAATAAAATAGGATATTTAGTTAATTTTTCTTTTGTTTAGGATAAGATAAATTGCATAGTAATATGTTAATTGCATACGTGTTCTACTTGATTGAAAAATAATAAGTTTCTTTTTAAGACTCTATTTCTGAAAAAAATTTTACTAATTTAAATCAAAACTTTTGTGTTAAATTTGTTTGAAGTTGTAATTGGAACATAGTTTAAAAAGCTAAGAACATACAACCCGTAAGATTTTGAGCCTAATTACATGGTTATATTATTTAACCATAAATATTTTATTCTTGTGTGTTTGCTTCTCTATGATTGTAATCTTTATTTTATTCCATCCTATATGTCCAATGTTTAATGTGTTATATGCATGCATATGATTGAGGCCATTAATTATTTTAACTCACTTACCCCAAATAGCCTACCCTTCCATTTACCTTTGTTAGCCACTTTGAGCCTTTTAAATTCCATTTGTTCTGTACTTTACCACATTACTAGCCTTAAGCAGAAAAATAAATTAATTACCCCAAATTGAATCTTTGGTTAGCTTAAGATAGAAATTGTGTGTCAATTGAGTATGGGAAGATTGTGGGAACATGGGTTAATAAGGAAATGTGTCATGATAAAATAATGGGAATTTGGGTACCTATTCATGTGAAACTAGAAAAATT
>NC_029788.2:26332769-26337955 GCF_000816755.2 Arachis ipaensis
TTTTAACTCACTTACCCCAAATAGCCTACCCTTCCATTTACCTTTGTTAGCCACTTTGAGCCTTTTAAATCCTATTTGTTCTGTATTATTACCACATTACTAGCCTTAAGTAGAAAAACAAATTAATTACCCCAAATTGAATCTTTGGTTAGCTTAAGATAGAAATTGTGTGTCAATTGAGTATGGAAAAATTGTGGAAACATGGGTTAATAAGGAAATGTGTCATGATAAAATAATGGGAATTTGGGTACCTACCCATGTGAAACTAAAAAAAAATTAAAAATTCATGTGCATTGATAAGCTATGTTTATTTTCCTAGTTAATAATAATAATAATAATAATAATAATAATAATAATAATAATAATAATAATAATAATAATAATAATAATAATAATAATAATAATTAAATAAGGGGACAAAATTACCTCAATGTTAAGTTAATGAAAAATTAATGCATATGTGATACAAGTTAAGAGAAAAAGTTAATACATGAGTATGGAATGTGAAAGTGGGGAATTACAAGTAGCTAGGCATGAATTTAAAGCATATAAGAGTATGTATGTTAGGTAAGAGCTTAGGTTAGTCAAGGATTCAATTTATATCTCACTTAGCCATATGCATACCCTTATCCTTACCTTAGCCCCATTACAACCTTGAAAAGACCTCATGATATTTGCATTGGTACGTTAAATATTGTTGATTGGTTAGGTGAAGAACAAAGTTTAGAAAGCATGATTAGAGAAGAATAGAGTGATTACCCTATACACTTGAGAGACTAGAGTGCATATACACCATCAGTGAGGGTTCAATGCTTAATTCTATGTTTCCTGCTTTTATGAGTTGTCTTCTTACAATTTTACCTATTTTTACTACATAATTTGAATTAGTGGAATTTAATTTATGTTTGTCTTAAGGAATTTATTTATTTTTAACCAAGTAGACAAGAATCATATAGTTGCATTCATATATATAAGTTGCATTGCATTGCATGAGTTTCGCATTTTCCTACTCATTTATTTTATCTCCTTAAACTAAGCATGAGGACATGCTAATGTTTAAGTGTGGGGAGGTTGATAAACCACTATTTTATGATTTATATTGTATTTAATTGAGTAGTTTTTATCAAGCCATTACCTACTTATTCATATGAATTACATAATTTTATAATTCCTTCCTAGTATTGTTTATGGTTGAAAACTTGCTTCCTAGAAACCTTTAATTAGTACATTTTAAATCTCCTTTATACCATTCGATGCCATGATCCGTGTGTTAAGTGTTTTAGGCTTCATAGGGCAGGAATGGCTCAGAGAATGGAGAGGAAGCTTGCAAAAATGGAAGGAACACAAGAAACTAAGGAGATGACCAGCGAACGTTGACGCGAGCGCATGGCTCACGCGAGCACGCGAAATGAAGAAATCACAGCGACGCGAATGCGTGCCTGACGCGTACGAGTGGATTGGAGTCTGCACGAATGACACGAATGCGTGGACGATGCGTACGCGTGACAAGAAAAATCGCTAAATGACGCGAACGCGTGGACGACGCATACGCGTGACCTACGCGATCTGCAGAAATAACAGAAAATGCTGGAGGAGATTTCTGGGCTGTTTTTTACCCAGTTTTTGGCCCAGAAATACAGACTAAAGCTGAACATGCAGAGACTCAATACGTATCCACACACATTCAGATACATTGATATTAGGATTACTTTTAGTTTTAGATCAAAATCTAGATTTGCCTTATATTCATAGTTTATGCTTTTGCTTTGGATTTTGGATGTTGAAGAGTCATTACTTCCGTTGAAATTACTACTTTAGTTTGTTTCCTTATTCCTTTACTCTTTTCAGTTGATCATTGACCCTATTCAGATAAGTATGTTGCATTTTGGATTTATTATATAGAGTTACCTTTACTTTTAATTAATTATTAATTTTCTATTTTATTTTAATTAATTTATTATGTCTTCTTATATTTTTATGAGTATTGTATCCATGTCAATGGAGTAGTTTTTCTACTTGACATGGGGGTTGATTAAGAGGAGACACTTGAGTTGGAAGGCTTAAGTGTCGGTTAAATTGAACGTTGTTGGCTAGTTCTGTATTTACTAATGCTAGACCTTCCTAAGGGAGAGGACTAGGATTTGCGAATAAGCGTTAGCTTAATTACTTGACTTTCCTTTATTTAGTAAGGGTTAATTAAGTGAAAACAATAACCTTTTTAACACTACACTTAAGAGATCCCAACAAGGATAGAACTTCCAATTAATCATTCCCCCAATCAAGGCTTTTTATTTAGAATATCAATAATTATTCTTAGTTTATTGCTTTAATTTATAGTTATTTTAAATTGCTCATTATCTAACTCAAACTTTCTTGAAAATTACTGATTAATAAATTGGCGCTCTTTCCTGCAACTCATTGAGAGACGACCTGAGATTCATACTTTCAGTATTTTTATTTCTAAAATTTATGAAAATTTTTTTAAATTGACAAGGCGGACCTTAACTGATTAGGAACTACACTCACGACGTATTCTATAAGTTATTTCTTAATTAGCCGACTTCTGCCTGCTGTTCAGAGCTCTTGTGAAGATTTTATTAAATCTAATCAAGCCTAAATGGTAGCAGGGACGTGCTCACTTTCTACCTCAAGATTGGAAAGCAGCACCCACGTAATACCTACAAGATTATTGTGATGCAAGTTTCTTTGAAGATAGCCGGTTTAGTGGGTTTGGTTGTATTAAAAACTGTGAAGGTATTTGCTTGAAGGAATGCTCTAGGGCATCGCCGATGGATTATTCTACTCTCAGCGATGAGTATTTTTTGCTATTTTTAGAGGTTTGATCTTGGTCTGAGATACGAGATTTCGAAATATTATTTGCGAGATGGAATTTCTGGAGACTGTACTCATCATTCGTGATGTGAATGCTATGAACGAACCTTGCCAAAATAAGGATTTATTTGCAAGATTATTGAATTATTGAAAAAAAAAAATAGAAGATCAGGGTTGTTCCTATGCTGCGAATAACAAATTTGGTTGTTGGCTATCTTGTTAGAACTACTGCAAGGAGAGAGATGTTCATTCGGAGTGGTTTAATCCATCTGAAGAAACCTTACACCTAATCCAAAAAAATTTAGCTATTATCTTGACCTCTTAAATTTGTTGTTGTCTTTTCTTTTGTTGTTTTAATTTGTTTTCTTCTTTTTTTCTTTATCCTTAGATACTAGAAAAAAAAAATCTTACAGAAATTTTATTATTCGGTTACAAGAGTCAGTGCAATATGTTAGCTCTCCAATCAATAATATTCTCTTCACATTTAATTAAGGATACACTAAGACAACAAAAAGTTAAAAATATTATATGATAAATAAAATTTATTATTTTTAATTAATATTTGGTCAACACTCTAAACACTAAATACTAAATTATAAATTTAAAAATCTAAATTCTAAATTTTAATAGTATAAAAATAATATATTTGATCAAGTATTAGCTAATATTAATAAAAACAATATTACCTTATAACATTAAAAAAAATCAACGGTACACTTGTTCATTTTCTCAAACACTTTGAATAATAATTCTACAATCTCAAATCAGATCACAGTTTCCTCACAGCAACGACTTTAATATGTGTCATCCAACCACAATTATTCATGAGAAGTTGAGAACAAATTCTAATTGACAATCCCATAACAACAAATCGTGGCTGTAGTAGCTAGCCATTATGTTCGTTGTAATTCTCCCTTATTATTTTATTATATTCTATTCCCACCAAAACTACAGTAATTAGTCACTTTTCAACCAACTGTTAGTGCAAGAAAGCAGACCGAAGTCAACCTTCATCTTTGTTCTTCCAAGCCCATGCACAAGGCTACACGTGGCAAAATAAAGACAATTATTGATTTCATGCAAAATAAAGAACAACAATTCTGGACAAGAATCAGCTATAATACAGGGCAAAATTCAATGGATGTAGATTGTAAGAATATATCATTAGGAATCCCTAGCTTGTTTTTGTGATCGTGTATATGCATGTATGTGTATTGTTGGAAAGAGTTCAACCCTTTGACCTGCCATGCCTATATATATATATATATGAAGCATACTGGTACAAGACAGCATATAGAGGATCAAATAAGATAGAGCATGTTGTATGTATGCTCAAGAGTCTTGGATGAAGAGATAGAGAGAGTACATGTTGAGCCAAGGATGACTTGCCGGCCGGCATTGCATCTTCTGCGAAAGTAGGGGTGTGCTCTTTGTTAAGTGGTTGCCGGCGAGACATCCTTGCTCATATTTACTCTTTTTCTTTCATATCAGACTCCTGTGCTCATTCTCTTTTTATTTTCTATATTTCATTACTTATGAAAATAATGTTAAAAGTTAAAAAGTAAGGATTAATTATTATATACTCAACTGAAAAAGTTAGTTAGGTTAACTATTGAATATGTTTTAAGTGGGTTAGAAGAAGTTGAAGTTAGTTGTGCAAAGTGGTTATGGAAACAAACTTGTAAGGAGATAGTTATTTAGCGGTTAATTATTCACTGGACACCTTAGTTTAGTCCAAAAAAAAAAAATATTATACACACACTAAAAATTAATCACTAATAAAGTAGACATCATGTATTATATATCGATTATGCTACGTGTACACTAAAATCAATTGCCAAAATCAATCACCAATATAAAATACATGTTAAAATATAGAGTAAAGTATCGTTTTTGTCCTAAACGTTTGGGGTAAATCCCAAAGTTGTCCTTAACGTTTCAATCGTCCTATTTAAGTCCCTAACATTTCAAAACTGACTCAATGTTGTCCTGCCATTAGGGATCCGTTAACAGAATTGATGGTGGGACAAAATTGAGACAATTTTGAAACGTTAGGGACTTAAATAGGACGAAAACGTTAGGGACAAAAATGATACATAGAAATAAATTTTAATTTTATCTTTCAATAATATCATTTTTTTACTATACATAGTATTCAATTCTTTTTTAATCACATCTAAGTAAATTACACTTAATCATATTACTTTTATTTTAAATAAATTAATTTTTTTTATAATTTTACTCTTAAAGATTTTTAGTTATCATGAAATGTTTGTAGAATGACTAGTATATAAACTTGCATAAAAGAAAAAAAAATAATATATATACAATAAAATATAAATTATACCTTTTGT
>NC_029788.2:26338510-26370998 GCF_000816755.2 Arachis ipaensis
AATTTTATCCTTCAATAATATCAATTTTTTACGGTACATATTTATTCAATTATTTTTTAATCACATCTTAGTAAATTACACTTAATCACATTACTTTCATTGTAAACAAATTTATTTTTTTATAAGTTTACTTTTAAAGATTTTTACTCATCATAAAATATTTGTAGAATGACTAATATATAAACTTGTGAAAAAAAATGATACATAGACAATAAAGTATAAATTATACCTTTTGTCTCTAATGTATCAAAATTCTTTAAAATTATAAAAAAATAAATTTATTTAAAATGAAAGTAACGTGATTAAGTGTAATTTATTTAGATGTAATTAAAAAATAATTGAATACTATGTACAGTAAAAAATTAATATTATTAAAAAATTAAATTAAATTAAAATTTATTTTTATGTATCGTTTTTGTCCCTAATGTTTTAGTCCTATTTAAGTCCCTAACGTTTTAAAATTGTCTCAATTTTGTTAACGGATCCCTAACGGCAGGACAACATTGAGTCAATTTTGAAACGTTAGGGACTTAAATAGGACGATTGAAATGTTAGGGACAACTTTAGGACTTACCCCAAACGTTGGGGACAAAAACGATACTTTACCCTAAAATATAAATACACATTAAAAATATGGCTGATTGGTAACGAAATTTTATGCATAGCTAGCATGATTCTCACCCATTCTCAAATTAACCGCTGCTTTAGCAGATCTTAAGAGGAAATAGAAGGTTACTATACATAGAATGAAAGGAATATTTAGACATATGAAATGAGTAGTGACGCATATGGAAATAAATTGGATTTTGGATATAGGCTTTTCCACTATACTAATTACAAATGAAATTAAATAAACAGATATAGTAATTAAGGCAGCTGCGAACAGGCTAATTAAGTGATCTAATTAAGGCGTATATTCATCCTACAATATAAAATTATAAGATGATTGTTTCGGTACGATTAAAACTGAGATCAAATCAATCTAACAATTAAAAAAAAAAAACAAAATCAAAATCAATAAACCAAAAAAATAATTTTAATTTGAAGATACCTGAGCTTGTTCTTCTTTTTTTCTCAATATCAAAATTACCCCAAAAATCATTAATACATATTTAATTTTTACTAACATTTAAAAAATGTTACCAAATCATATTAAAATATTACTTATGTACATTAATAACATTTTAACAAATATTAAATATACCCTATGTTACTAAAGAGTTTTACTAAGATTTTTTTAGAGATTTAATAACATTTAGTAAAAATGTTACAATAGACCTTTTATAGTAATATTGTGAAAAATGTTACAATAGACCTTTTTGGTAACACATAAAAAAATGTTACAATAGATATATTTTGTAACACTTAAAAAAATGTTACCATAGATATTTTTTTTAACATTTAAAAAATATTACAATAGATATTTTATGTAACACTTAAAAAAATATTACTATAAATATTTTTTTTAACACTTAGAAAAATGTAACCATAGATATTTTTTGTAACACTTAAAAAATTACAAAAGATCTTTAGTAACATTTTTTTAGTTATATTATACTATTTTTTTATTTTATATTATACATAATATAAATATACTAAAATTAATTACTACAACATAAAATATTTTATTAAATTCATAAATTCACAAAATAAAATTTTTATAGCCTCCTCTTTCATTAATCAACAGTCATTGTACAAGTTTACTTCGTGATGCAAATAAAATAAAAAAAAAATACTTATAACACTTAATCTCTATGAATATTCTATATATAAAAGAAAAAGAAAAGTGATACATAGTACATAAAAAACTTAGTCTTTATACTAATCCTAGAAAAATGTATTTATCAACATATCTTGGTTCACTCCTCATTCAATATCAACATACAAATCACAAAATAAAACAATGAAAAAATTAATTAAAACTTGAAGACTCGACAAGAACAAAACTTGCTTCCCTCTATGTAGATCCATTTTCATGTGCAGAGCTTTATGTGACATAGAAGATGTTGAGTCACTGACTTTATGTGACAATCTCAGACATGGATAGGATCTTGGTGACCACTTATTAAGCAATACTTGAAAATAATTTGAGAAACAATCATAAACTGCAAGAGCAAAACTCATAGATAAATCACATCCTAGACTTTCAATTATTCTTCTATTTTTTAAATAAAAATTTTTTAAATTATTTCTAAGAGATTTTTTATTGTATAATACACACTATAATACTCCATAGACTATGTCTGCATAACTAAACCATTTCACTTCATCTTCCCCTATAAATAGAGCATAAAAGAAAGTGTGTGTTTGCTCATTTGGTTATTGCAACTTTATGAGCAGTCACAAGTTGTTCGAATGCTGTCTCGGCTATTAAGATATCATCATAACTATCTGAATGAGTAATTTTTTCTCTCTCCATCACCTAGAACATGTTTTGTGACATTTGACATGAATTAGTCTCTAATATGAAATGTAATATAACACCAAAATTGTATCAAGTGGTCAAGAGAAAGCTAAACAGTTTAACAAAAATGCTACATCTTGACCTAAAATATTAAAATGAATAGCCTATACTTTGTTTCAAATTTATATCATTCACTTAAGTCAAACTTAACCAATGTGAGATTAAATGACTCACACTAGAAATCTCAACAAAATTGAGATACTTTACTAGGATTTTATCAACTTCTGAGAGAAATTCCACTTGATGAGTCACTAGAATGACTATTTTTTTTTTCTAAGAGTTGTCATGACACATTCATGCAATTTCATAAATGTAAAAAAATTAGTTTATTTCAAATATATTAGGCCTATAGTTTTGTTGTGATTGATAATCCAAAGTGAAATCTTTCTTAAATTGAATAAATGAGCAGCAGTGTGTGCATCAACTACACTGAAAGGATCATTTGAAAGATAAATGTCAGCATCATTGTACACTCACTACTAGAAATCAATATTTTTTGGATGAATTTTGAGATGAAATTGAGATAAATTTCGCACAAATTAGAGAAAAATTTTTTGTTTCGAATAAAATTGAGACAAATTTTTTTGTCCCAAAAATCCATGTTGCTAATTTACATTTTGTCTGAAATTTTTTTCAGATAATTTTGTGACGAATTTTGAATAGACATTTATCTGTTAAATTTTTAACTCTTATGATGTATTTTAGACGAATTTTAGACAGATTAACCAACATAATGACAATGTATTTCGAACAAATTTCAAACGTAAAAATATTTTATTTTAGACAAAGTTCAAATAAAAAATATACTTCATTTATAAATTTCTAACAAATTTAGTTAAATATAACAGATTTTTTTCGAACAAATTTTAGACAAATCAAATATTTCTTTTCAATTAAATTTCAGATAAATTTAATTTAATATAATTTACGTATTTAAAACAAATCTCATACAAAACAAAAAATTATTTTCACACAAATTTTTTACAAATTTAATATAATATTTCAAACAATTTTTATACAAAATAATTTGTTGTTTAATATATAAATATTTTAAAAAATAAACTGTATACGATCTGCTTTCTATAATAAGACCATTATAATAAACAAATTTTTCATATTACGTCATTGAAATTATAAACACATAATAAAATCATAAAAAAGTTAATTACAATTAAAGACTTTGTTGGCATTATCCATTGAAGCTGTACTCTCTGGTTTTTTACAATGAAGCAAAGCTACGGATCTGTACTTTATTGATTCTCCTATACATATCTCTGAATGTATTTATGCAACATGACTCAGAACCACGACGAAACAAAGCCTCCTTTTGAAGCAATGGGTTTGTCAAAAAGCTTAACATCCATGTTCACATTCTAATGTTTCTTTCCTCCTATTTGCTATCATAAACCAGGTTCATGAGTCCAAAAAGCATCTAGATCCAGACAAAAGAGAGAAAAATTTTGGATTTTTGAATTTGCTATGTGCCAATTGACAAAGCGAGCTTGTATCGACTTGAACAGAAAAAGGATGACCGGAAAAAGCCAGCATTTATTATCTTCCCTGCAAGACCATATCCAAACTTGAAAACAAGGACCAACATAAAATTTACTAGAAGCAAAGCAGAAAGCCCATCTAAAAGCAGTTTCTCAGAGGAATAAATAAATGGAGTTATTAAAATTTTTCTTTTTTCATCACAAAGACAGTAGTGCTTTATCTGTGATAACTCAAAACTCCATGAACAAAAAAATTATGAGGGATATCCAGCAGTTATTGGCAAGTGGTGGGCTACTGAAAAGAAATAGATAGAAGTTACAGACCCAAATTATCGTGGATGGGACCTTGGAAATTTGGCATCTCAAATATTGCTCTATGTTGAAATGTCTATAGTGGACAAATGAAGATGGCACCAATTTACTCAGACCATGCTTACATCAGTACTGCCATAAGTTTTAATGATCATTGGTCGTCATGCCAGTGCCTAAAGGTTTATTTCATGATTATGCTTTATCTAATATAACATGTTATTCATTGGAACTTATATAAATTTTGAAATAGCATCCTTGTTTTCTAGAACAAAAATAAAGCATACTCAAAGTTGTTAGTTATTTTTATTTTTTTAGTAGTTAACATTCTCTCGGTGAAGATTCTTTACTTGTAGAAAACAATAAATTAAAGGCACACAAATTGAGGATTCACCCAAAATTCAAGAATTATAAACATAGAAATCATATAGGTGTTGAGAAAACAAAACAAATCAATGTGCTAATGAATTGTAAGTTGAACAAGAATCAAAATATAGACAAAAGTGCCTCATCCAAGAACAATGTGCCTAACAAAAAGCAATTTAATCTTTATAGTAGCTACAACATATAAATCAAATGCAAAGTATCAGATAGGCATTCAATCAAACATGTGATGTGCAATACAGAAATTCAGCATAATCAAGCAATTTTCAACGACATTCAATCCATAACAGCCATAATCCAACACTTGCAACTTAACAAAGATCTAATAAACTAATCCTAGCCTATCTTAACCGCTTAAATCTACTAACAACATGTAAATTCTAACTAACTAACTAATTAAAGAAAATAGACTGGAAAACAAAGCAAAGAGAGAACCTGAGGTGCTGACTAGGGTTCTTGAAGCAGAGAAAAGGAAAAAGAATCCAGTGGTACTATATTATTGCCACTGTTGGAGGTGCAGTGACAATGACACCAAAGAGGAGGAGCTGGGCTGAGCTCTGAGTTGGAAAGGGAGAAGACGAACGTCGCTGAATGAGGGTGAGAAAAGAGAGAGGGAAAAAAGAAGAAGAAGGAAGTTGCGGTGGGAGAAGGAGATCAAGAAGTGACCCTAAGACCAAAAGGCAGTTCTGAAAAAAGGTTGGGTTTTTGACAAGGTAACCTAGCTAGCTATGATACGAGGGAGGTAGGGCTGCACATGGATCGGATAATATCCGCATATCCGCGGTAATTATCCGCATCCGATCCAAATTTTGTGGATATTATCCGATCCGCAGAGCCATCGGATCGGATCGGATCAGATCCGTACTATGGTTGGATCGGATTGCGGATTTGGCAGTGATATCCGCGGATCCGATCCGCAAATCCGCATATCCGCACATCACATATAAATAGCATAGTTTAAGAAAATAAACCCTAATTAGGTATGAATTTTAGTGTGTTATTTATGAATTTTATGATATTTTGTTTTTAATTTTTTATGTTGTACTTCAACTTAGAATAATTAAACTTAAATCTTGTGTTATTATTTTGTTTTTGTTATTCAAAAGAACTATTATTGATAATATTTTAGGAGTAAATAGGCTTAAACAGATAAAAAATAAATTTTTTGGATTTTTTTTGTAAAAACAATGAAATAGAGTCTCAAAATAGTTTTTTTTTTAATTATGCGGATATACCCGATATCCGATCCGATCCGATCCGCAAGTATGCAGATCGGATCGGATCGGATCCGGCCTAAAAAAATGCGGATATCGTATCCGATCCAATCCGATGAGTGCAGTGCGGATCGGATAGAATTTTAGGCTATATCTGATCCGATTCGATCCGATCCTTGTACAGCCCTAGGAGAAGGCACTCAAAAACTGAAATTTCCTGGAATTAAAAGGCGATTTTGAATAAAATTTTAATTTTTGGAACAAAGTAAATGAGCAGCTTTGAAATAACTACATATACCAAATTTTAAAATTAAAATTGTATCTAATTTTCACTAATAAATTAAAAAAATAAGATTACAACAAAAAACATATTCAATAAGTTATGAAATATTGATATCTAATATTAATTTTAAAATATTTGAATTAAATTATGTTATCTTATCTTCGTTATATAATAATCTTAAAAGATAAATATTTAGTAAAATTAATATTTGAAATTAAATATCTCTTTTATATTAATAGATAAGATGGATAAGATAAAATAACTGTCTCGAATTATTTAAAGAGGAGCCACAGACCCTTAAGTTACGTTCAACATTTGTATTTTTTTTAATTTTCAATATACCTTAATCTTATGAAAAAGAATATGACTTTTTTATTTTACGTGATTTTTTTATTATATTTTATTTTTACTATTTTTTTAAAAGATTGGATATAATTTATAAATTTAATATTAAATATAATAAAAATAAAAATATAAAAAATGCTCATAAATATGATTAAATCTAACAAAAAAATGAAAGGATAAATTGGAAAAAAAACAATGTTTTTAAAAATAACAAAAAATATTAGTGTTATCTAGTGTATATGTATTCTATCAAATTTTGTTTAGTTTTACTCTTATTTTATTTTATTCTATACTTTTGTGTGGATTAAAAAATAATGTTACTAATATATGAATAATGTTAAAATATATTAAACTAATTTTGTAAAGAAAAAAAATTTGTTGCTATAAAAGACGGGTGTATAAATAAGCACTAACGTAACTATTAATCCAATTTTTTAAAATATGTATAATAATAAATGAGATGTTAATTATTATGATGATTATTTCATAATTTGATCAAGAAGTTTTGGAATTGAGTCTTAGAAACAAAAAATTGTACCTTTTCATAAGTTATATAGTTAAGGTTATTTTAGGAAAAAAAATTATTTTGGAATAGTAAAAATATTTGGGATAAATCATAGACTAATTTAATATATAGACAATAGTTTTATACTAAATATTAAAATTTTTCAATAAACATTTGAAAGTCGTTTGAAAACTGATGCCCTTTCAAACAGAATTTACAAATGATGTTATTTTCGTTTCAAATTTGTGGGGAAAAATTTTAGCTACTTCGAAAGGTTAGCTATAGTAAAAGCATTTAAGACTAATTATAGACAAATTTGGAATAAAATTAACATTTTTCAAAATAAGTCCCAAATCCGTCTAGAGTTATTGCGCATATTTAGATGAAATACGGACGAATTATAGTTTTTGTCCAAAATGTGTTGCTAATCTGTATGAAAATTTTGGCACCAACAAAAAAAAATTTGGTGCCAAAATTTGGGACAAAATTTAGACAAATTTAGGACAGAATATATTATTCCAATACCTCCACTAAAAGTTGTTCGACATTTGTCTTAAATTTGTCCGAAATTAAAAAGTCATTCAGACGGAATGAATTTCGTCTAAAATTTTCGTCCGAAAAATCCTTATTTCTAGTAGTGATACTGCTCTAGCTAGTTGAATCCTTTGCTTTTGTCCTCCACTCATGTTGATCCCTTTATGACCGATTTCTGTCAGATCGCCATGGCTGAAATCATTAATGTCCTTATCCAAGGCACAAACCTTAATGGTATTCTGATATCTTTTCTTGTCCACACTACACCAGGAATGGAGCATAGCGGCGGAGAAATGGGGGCGTTTCACCTTGGCACCGCAAAATAACCATGCGGAAGAGTTATCCCTTCCTTTGCCGCAATAACAGCGGTGCTTGCGTCTGGAAACGCCACAGGTGAGGATCAAATGCTAATTCAATTTCTGTTTACCCCCTTTTTATCTCATACACTTATTTTACCTTATCATATTTAATCATCGATTTCCCCCAATTTTGCCAAATTACCCGCGAAGGGAGCTGGGTAGCGCGTGAAACACCGCCATCGCTACAATACCGTGCCCAACTACTGCCGATCCATCCTCTTTAATCTGGCATCGAGGTTTTGCCTCTCATCCACAACTTCTGAAACCCAAATTCCCTCATTCACGATGTGCAAAATCCACAACCTCTGCCCCAGGTTGTCGAGACGCGCAGCTGCCATCCGAGCGTATCCCACCAGCGGCGAAGTTTCCCATCTCCTTGATTGAAACCGTGACACCTTCCTCCATAGTGCGCCAATCTCGGCCATCACTGCCGTTCCCCTGTCACTGGTGCGTTCTTCAACTCTGGTCTTTCCTTCTTGTTTTCATTCTTGGTTCAGAATTTTGAAAAGAATTTATCTATATCTGTCATTAATTTGGGTTTATTGCTGTTGTTTAGAGTTTTGGATTTGAAGGTACTACTTTTTCTTATGTTAATGGCTGCTATGTATTGAAATTGATAGTATTGGTAGATAAATGAAAAAAGCTGGTCATTATCATTATGAGAGGAATGAATCGGTCATGGATTGTGCAAACTATTTATGAATTCAAGCTCTCTATAGTGATATAGCTAACTCTCTTATGAGCCTTTAACTAATTTTGCCACATTATATTATGAATTTAATAATATCAGGCTTCTATGATGTTCCTTCCTGTTAGTTGATGTATGTATTTGATAATGAGTTTGAGTTAATGATGCCATTCCTATATTCATTCTTGGCTTCAGAAAATCCAAATGATTATGACCTTTTGCCTATAAAATTAAGATATCACAGACTAATAAACTCAGTGTTATATAAAAGCATATATAATATTCTAAGATCATAATACAAGTTTCTAACACAACAACAAAAAGCTAATTGCTGTTGTTGAAAGAGACATGGAAAAAATGTATCATAAGACCTCAATTTTCTGGGGCAATGTTGCAAGTTAATGCTTTAATTCAGTAAATATTCCTTAATCCATATCAGTTCTTATGATTAAGCACTCAAAGCTCCAAGAAAAATTTCATCAAGGAATGGTACTACATTTAGAGATAGTTATATGATTATGGTCCCTAACATATAGTAGTCAACGTTTCTCATTCTTATGACTCGAAATCTTAAAATTATACAATCAAAATTCAAACCATATTATTGAAGTTACACTTGTTTGAATGTAAAACTCCAACTAATACATGGTGCCAGATCAAGTCCTATTCACTAATGCTAAATATAGCATACAAAGGACAAGTCTTCCAAATGAGAATGGAGAATTTTCAATTTACTGAATTTCAGTATGCTTCAATCTTTCTTTCTATTGTGTTTTACATTTTGCCATTCATTGCTAAAAATCATATAGGACTGTTGGAAAAACGCATTAGAAACTTGGTCGGATTTGAAGGTACTACTTTTTTTTTATTTTAATGGCTGCTATGTATTGAAATTGATAGTATTGGTAGATAAATGAAAAAAAACGGTCGTATTCATTATGAGAGGAATGAATCGGTCATGGATTGGGCAAACTATTTATGAATTCAAGCTATCTATGGTGATATAGCTAACTCTCTTATGAGCCTTTAAACAAACCGCAAAATGTAAAAATAATCAAAAAAGAGAGGGGAAAAAAGAAGATGGAAACTTTACAGGTAGTGTGGCACAAAGTGCCTTTGGGGTAAGTGAAGAAGACTAAGTTAGAAACCCTTCTTATTCTTTCAATGATAAAGTACCGAAACTGCTCTTCATCATCAATAAAATTTGAAGAATTAACTTGTAACATATAAAGGTAACAATTAAGTGCCTAACACGGTTTTATCAGATCTTGTTCTCTCTCTACCTTCAGTTTTTGTTTTCACCTGAAAATCTGTTGTATGTTTCCTTCAACATTTTTTCTTTTTTTAGCTCAACTTGGTGTATATACTATATAGTTCACATTAAGAAAAAAAGTTTCCCTTTTTTTTTAGTTTTGCATGCAGTAATTAGAATTGTCATACGAGAATAAAAGAGGTATTTATTTTGCTTATAATTTGCCTAGGGAAAGTGTCAGTAAAGTAATTATCAATGCAAATATTTATCAAGAGAACGTAAATTTCAATTTCTATGAAGTGATTGAGAGCGTTGAATCCAATTGGGATGTGAAGTGGGATCCCACTCGAGTCTTTTTATGTAAACCATGTATGCTATATTTGAAGTCTACCTATATAATTATGAGTTATCTTATCTGCTAATAGTATCAATCAGGACTGAAACTTGGCAATTTAATTACCTGCTGCAAACTACTAATGAACTTGTGAGCATTAGCAAGTTCTGCTGCAGCTATGATTTCTGCTTCTATTGCATCTCCTCCTTTTCCACGTGCGATGTTGGCTCGGGTCGTGTCGTTGAACAACACAGTCTCTTAGCTAACCAAACCCACCTGTTGTCTTAGCCATTTAACTTAAAGTGTTTGGATATCCTTTCCATCAAGTGTACTGTGACCTAAATTAGGGTCATAAAACCTTTGCAGCAATGCTATCACTGTTGACTTTTCACTTCCAGTTTCTCCAACCAGTGCAACTGTCTGAAATTTTATGAATGCAACAATCCATTTGTTACTTTCTAATACTCAATTTTGGAAGAAAAAATATTTCTTTTAAGAAGTGAATAAGCAAATATTTCTTTCTAATAAAAAATATTGATACTTTTGAAGGAATCCATAGCAACTAATGTCACATGGAATTGGGAAAGAGAAGGTTCTAATCAACACTGTTTGTATTAATATTTGGAATTAGGTCTATTTGATGAATTCAATTGGAAATGGTCTTTCAAATTGAGTTTAGAAGAGCTCCATTACTACTCGGTTTGTTAGACTAACAACAATTTAATGGATATCATTTAGTTAGAGTTGTTTTTAGAGGCAATTTAATCAGAATTTTACCTAGTCTCAATATTTTATCTACTAGCATTTTCGGTTCCTTTTTTTATGCCTTACTCTTCTTGCCCTACCTTTTTTCTTGTATTTTTTTTATGTTCTTTCTTGTTGAACCAATTATTTGTACCACAATGGAATTAGTAGTAACTAGAAAATACATCGAGATGAGTATCTATTGTAATTACCTGCGACAGGGATTTAGGGGCAGAGGTACCAACATAAAAGAAAATATGGGAACAAAGCTTGGGTTTGAAATTCCTTTACAAAGGCATATAGATCTAAGAAACCACTTTTTAATTACTATTCCTAGTTACAATCGTAAAATAATGAGCTTAATCCACTTTTCATGTCATTTTTTTGTATGCATGAAAATGATTTATTATGGATGATAGTTCAAATAATTATAATACTAAAGATTTAGAATTCATTTGATGTGGCTTGTATATGAAATGAACAGCTAGCTGATATATTGACTTTGTCATACAAAATTCTTTTGATTGAATAGATAATTATATATAGTTAGAATATTTGGTTCAAAAGACCAAAAAAAAAAGCATGTTTTGGTTTCTAGAAAGGCAGAAATCAAACATTAAAAATGAGTCATTATTAATTATTTTAAAAATCCTACCAACATTTGAAGTTATATAAAATGTGATTCAGAATCTACCATCTTTATATAAAATGAATACAATGTTCACTTTACTATTTTATATACAAGAAAAATAATATTTTACAGAATAGTAAATCTCACTGGTGGGTCGATGCATTATTTTTTAAAGAAAAAATTATACTTCTTTGAGAGTTAAAAGTACTTGTACATTGAAATACTAAAAAACGGCCTTGCAAATTATGTTCCTTGAAAATAGAATTGTATTCACCAACCAGATAACGTTACCTTCAGTGAATATATAATCTCAAACTATCTGCTTGTCCCTATGGTAGATAAATTCCCCATCCAATGCATCGAGGATGCCTTGTAGATCATCTTTGACTCCAGTCTTAGCAGATTTTATAAAACAACTATCAGGTTCTGTTTAATAAGATTCAAGAATTCCAACAAGATTTCTAAAGGCCATCATAACTTGAACTTTACTAAAACTAAAGTATGTAACTGGAATCATAAATGTGAAAACTGGCAGAAAAACATGCTTGTACAAAGGGAGATGAAACAAATGCATGTTGTCTTTGTCTTACCATACCCTTTCCATTTAACCTTGCAAACTCTCCACTAACTGACAAGCTGTCAGCAACAAGACGCAAATGCTTACAAAGGGTTGTCTTGCCAGTATCTATTGTTGCAGATGCCAAATTCTACATTTAAAACTAGATGATAAAAAATTAATACACATTACCACAAATTTTAATTGGAACCTTAAAAAAAGAAGAGAATTAAAAGTGAAAACACCTATAGAAAATATTGCCACTCTGCATCAATTCCATGGGCTGAGTAGAAATGATGTATGTTATCTGGAAGACTTCTTGTCCAATTAGTCATATGCATTATCCTTAGACAACGATTTTTTAGAACACCCCAGAATCTTCCACTACTATTATCATTGGACATAGTAACCCTCAAGTAAAGTTCTTCGGAACAACCAATTCTAGAATTTGATGATTTTGGAAGACTGTTCCAGAGAATATCAACCTTCTAGATCTTCGGAAATCCTAAAGAACATTTCAAGGATTCAAGAAGATATGACTAAATTTGATAATATTTTACATGACAAGCAATATATATATATTGCTTATATATCATCAAATTAGAAGGAAAAGTACTTGAAAATAATGTATTAAATTATTTTTACAAGAATAATTAAAAAAAAAAAACAAATCCCACCCTGAATTGAACATGCAAGTTTATACGAGTTTAAGACAAATTTCGGTAGCCATGTCTATGTAGCAGAAATGTGTTTCAAAGAATGTCCCAACCATAAATCTTTTTATCAAAAAATTTTCTAAATGATGTTTACACAACAACAACAACAACAATAACAATAACAACAACAACAACAACAACAACAAAATAGAAATAAAGAGTAGAATTTCCAAATGCCTTATGTGCAAATCACCAGATTAAAATAAATTTATGTAAATTAGATAACTACCAACCTTTTACAGTTGTTCTTAGAAGAAAAGGTAGCATAAAGACCCGAACACCATCAATTGGTATGGAATTGTTTGAGTATTCAACAAGTGTGACAGGGATGCAATCATTACCCTCCATTCCTTTACCTTTAAAAGTAAATTTTTCTTCGAGAGACATGTATACAGCTGAACCTACATTCTTTGAGTCAACATGAACGGAAAAACTCCAAGGAATAATAACAAAACAGGAAGAAGCAGAGATAATATAGATCGCTTAAAGTAAATCTTTTATGGAAGGAGAAAATTGTTTGACAAAGGTTAAAAACATATACTTGTACTATGCTCAACTGTAACTTTTAAACTATCTCCTAAGGTTAGTTTTCAACTATATCTAAAGTTTATAATATCTTCTTTTCCTTTTTGTTATTTAAAAACTTTTCTATCTGATATTGAACTTAAACTCAAGAAGCACTTCCATAGTTGCACTAGAGGCCAAGTTTAATGTGGTTTTGTTTGGAGTTCTATTACCATTTGCTCATCCCCTCCTATGTACTTCTATAACTTCTATCAAAAATCTTGGATTTTGTTTACAGGTTGTAGCAAAATTATTATATTATTAGGGCTTAGATGAAAATATTGAGAGAAGATAATATTATCGTTGAGAGAAGATAATATTGGGAATCAGAACAATGCAAAGCATCAATATAAACATCACAGTAAATATTGTTTGATGTAATAACTACTGTTTGAAGAGCCAGAAGAGAAGAAACCTACTTGCTTGATATTTTCATACTGGAAAAACATACTTTTGATTCTTTCCTTAGAATTCTACATCTCTTCTTAAGAGAGTTGATGATAGAACATAATTTCAAATTTTTTTTTTTGCAAATAATTTCCTGGTCTAAATGAAAATGGCAAACCCAAGGGCTGTACTTTTTTATGTTTCTAGACTATGGAGTGAATATTATCATGACCGTAGAAACAATGTCCAAGAACATTATTAATAAATACTCAATTCATTAATAATGCTCCAAGAAGAGGCCAATGAGTGACTTTTTGTTATACAGTTGATTCCTGATCCCTCTATACATCCAACAAAGAAATCCAGTGCACTAAAACTACATCCAATCATAGTAAAAAAGTAAAATTAACGATAATAATATTTGGCAGAAGTAAAACATAGTTGACCTTGCTTGGTAATTCTTCTCGAATAGATTTACAAACAGGGCAGAATTTGTTCAAAAGTTGTGCAATCTCTGATAGGAGATAAGGATAGGGTATGGTAATATTAAATTTAATTACCCCATAATGGCCTAAAATTAAATATTAATATTTCACTGTCTTTTCTAGTATATTTACAAATGATAATCCCTAAATATATTGTCTTGAAATACATCCTCACCTTCACAGAAATGACTGGCATTAGAGCCACAAGTGGTGCACTCATGAGTTGGGTTTGGAAGTCCCAAATCAGAACAATTAACCTGTCAACACTCTTGTATTTCTAAAATAGAGGCATTTTCTTATAAAGGTGAAATTTATTAATATCCAATACATGGGTAATAAGTGTAGATTAGGCATGTCTCATTTATAAGGCAAACAATTGAAAGCTATTGCAGATAAGATCAAGAATATACCTAACTATATCTTCCTCAGTTAGAAGACTAAACTTTATTCCTGTTACGTGATCAGATGGGAAGTGATAATTATATATAGTTAGAATGTTTGGTTCAAAAGGCCAAAAAAAAATAGCATGTTTTGGTTTCTTGAAAGGCAGAAATCAAACATTAAAAATGAGTAATTATTAATTATTTTAAAAAATCCTACCAACCATTTGAAGTTATATAAAATGTGATTCAAAACCTGCCATCTTTATATAAAATGAATACAATGTTCACTTTACTATTTTATATACAAGAAAAATAATGTTTTACAAAATAGTAAATCTCACTGGTGTGTCGATGCATTATTTTTGAAAGAAAAAAATGATACTTCTTTGAGGGTTAAAAGTACTTGTACATTGAAATACTAAAAAAACTGTAACACCCTAATTAGCCTAAGCTTCACCTCGCGTTGTAAAGCAAAGCTTAACCATAGGTTACGACAGTTCTAAGCTCATACATATAATATATAGAATGAATTAATATAATCTAGAAGCCCAACGAAGGATATAGCTCAAAAACAGGATTTAAAAAGCGCAAAACGTACTAACAAAGCTACTAACTTACAGCACAAGATATAGATATAATATAACAAAAGAATATGGTATGATATCATAAGAATCTAGCCACGGCTCGTGGAGTTTAAGCCGGCTAGCCATATATACAGAATTAAACAGAATCTGAAGTTAAAAAATAGCTTATACAAGTTTTTCTCTCTCAATACAAACCTCTAGGAAAAAGCAAGATACAAAAGTGAGAGATATATAAACAAAATAAACAAAAGAACTTCAAAAGTATCATGATCCTCAGCTTCTGTCACCATCCGAAACAACTCACCGAGGTGGGTTGCGACCTGCATCTGAAAAACACAACAGAAATATGGTATGAGAACCGGAGGTTTTCAGTATGGTAACAATACCCAGTGATATAGGATATAAGACACCGGGATGCCAAAGGCAATCCTAGAACTCCATATCCATCACAAGATAATCTTAAGGCATAACTAAAGCAGTAAAGCATATATAAAACCTTATCATAATAAAAGGGTAATCTAACTTAGGGGATATTCTATTCTAACAGTCTCCACTATCCCACAGCCTTCACCAACCTATCCTCCATGCGATCCCATCGCCACTGCCTTCCGAACCTCCTCAATCCCAGTAGAAAGAACAATTATATACAATGAAAATAAAACACAAGTATTGGCATGTAAGGCAAGTAATTCAAGTAGCAATTAGACATGTTATACAATTAGGCAAACAATTACAAGTCGGCAAAGCAAACAAACAGATAGAAGATGCACATGATGAATGCCTATCCTATTGGCTGTGATATCACATTGTCAGTTCAACTGCCAACCCGACACATCTCCATGGAGATGTCGCCCTTCGGCATCATCATTGGGAACCCCCGAGATATGGTGCTCGGATCACCGTCCAGGATTTTGTGCCTGCACACTCTATTGATCCGAAGGGATGCGAGCGGGATACTCGTGCCACAAACCTCACATCTCAACGTAAGCAGGATTAACCACCGTCCTTACGCCGCCACTGCTACCTCGACAAGTAGGATTAACCACCGTCCCTGCCGGGCCCATAGCGTCTCATAATCTCAGTATAAAAATGATACATCAGTGGTTTTCAAAAAACATTTTTAGTATATCATGGATCCATCATCTCATTCCGAGTCTGCGACTCATCTCAACCACTGTCAATTTCAATATTTTCATTCCGAACTCAATAGTTCATCAATTCCTCAATTCATGTACCATTCTCCCTTCTCATTCCACCAAACCCATCCGCAGTACACCAGAAACCTAAGCCTCGGTTCTCTAATTTTTCAAAGAAAAACCAAATAATTTCTCCTAAGACCTTTCCCATGTTTCAATGCCTAAAATTAAGCCCAAGAGTCTTAAAATAGTGTCACAGAAGCTTACAATCTTGTTGGGAAGGTGAAATAGTTGAAAACAAAGTTTAAGTTTGAGAAACAGGGCGTGTGCGTACACACAGGGATGTGCGTGCGCACGCCCAGGAGAAGTTTGAAAATGTGTGCGTACGCATAGAGGTGTGCGTACGCACAGGTACCAAAATTTGCAATTATGTTTGCTCGCACAAGGCGTGCTAGCGCCCTCAACAGATTTCCCTTCCCAACGTGTGCGTGCACACAGGGCTGTGCTTGCACACGGGGCTATGCGTACGCACAAGTTGTAAAACTCCATTGGTCATGTGCGCGCATAGGTTGTGCTAGCGCTCTAAACCGAATGCCTTCCCCTGCGTGTGCGTGCGCACAAGGCTGTGCGTGGGCACATGTTTAAAATTTCGCAGGGGTGTGCGTGCGCACGTACCAAAAATCACAAAATTCTGCAACTTTGCAGAATTTTAGATTTTGACACTAAACTTTGAATGATCATAAATTCCTCTACAAAAATCCAAATTCTACAAACTTTATATCAATTTGAAGAGTTTTCAATAAACTTTAATTCTAAATAAATTTCAACCAAATTTGAAAACTGAGGCACAAGTTATGACTCATCAAAGTTCACTAAAAACCAACTTTTACCAAAGCTCACAAGAATCTTAATTTACCAACTTTCACAACCCAAACCAACTAAAACCACATTAACTCTATCCCATATCAAATATTTACCATTTTCCCTACTTCAATTTGCCACTCCACCATATGTAATCATCAATTTCCATTATTCAATTATCATTTCACCCTTACCAACCATCATTATCATCAACTTCAACATCAATCTCCAATATCATGCTATCAACATCAATATAGCCATTTATCAATCATTCCAAAACATCAGTTATCATGCATTATGATGCAACACTTTCATCAACATAACCAATGCTCATCAATTCATCATAAATCATCATATCTCATCATTCAACAATTCAACAACCATTTTAAATTCAAACCTATCCTATGGGTCACTAGCCTAAGTGTCCATGAATATTATATACTTCATAGAGAAAACTAAAACCATACCTTGGCCGATTTTCTATATGCACCAAAACCCCAAATGAGCACAAATTGAGCTTTCCACCACAATCCAAGCCACCAACAATTCACCAACAAGCTCCAACAAATTTTCAATAATATCAACTTCAAGCTATAACAGACATAAACCATAACTAATCAACCTAGGGCTCGTCATAATTGAAATTTTACAAGAGTTTCAAAGCCTCTTACCTTGTCCAACAGTTTTAAAAGCCAAAACCAACATCAATCAAGGGCTAGAGTGTACCTAAACACCCAAAACACAAGATTTCACTCAAAACCAAAACCCAAAATTCGAATTTCACAAGGGAACGAAAACTGGGCATGAAAATTCAAAAAGCTTACCATAAATCTTGGACAGAAGTGACGGGCTCAGCGAGAGCTTCGCATAACCGCTGACGGCAGGCGAATCGAAGCACCGTAGCTCGAGATATCGCGAATTGAAGTTGTAGGTGAATAGTGTTTTCTCTTCTCCTCTCCCTCTTTTCTTTTCAGCTGAGTGGGTGTGTTTGTGAGTGTGTTGCTGCTGAAATGGGTTCACTTATGAACCTATTTATATGTTGGGCTTGAGCCCAACTTGGGCCTGGTCCAACCCGTTAGCGTTTTTAGCCCATTTGGCCCAACTTTGGGCCAAAGCTTTAAAATTAACGCCCGCTTTTCGACTTCTAATATTTTTCTAAGGTTTTTTACTGTTTTCACTATTTTTCGCATAGTACCGCAGACTTGAACCGGTTCGACTGCCGGTTTGCGATTTTTCTCAATTTTTCGCAGAAAATATATTTTCTGACTCAGAAAAACCTACTGAGTCCAAAAATCACATTTAAATCCTCAAATTCTCATTCTAAATTTTTGGACTCTATTTTGGGCAATATTAATTACTTAATTGAATAGGTAATTAGTCACGGTTCTTACAAAAATGGCCTTGCAAATTGTGTTCCTTGAAAATAGAATTGTATTCACCAACCAGATAATATCACCTTTAGTGGATATATAATTCCAAACTATCCGCTTGTCCCTATGGGTAGATAGCTTCCCATGCCAATGCATCGAGGATGCCTTGTAGATCATCTTTGACTCAAGTCTTAGCAGATTTTATAAAGCAACTATCAGGGTTCTATTTAATAAGATTTAAGAATTTCAACAAGATTTCTAAAGGCCATCAACCTGAACTTTGCTAAAACTAAAGTATGTAACTGGAATCATAAATGTGAAAACTGGCAGAAAAGCAATGTTGTACAAAGGGAGACGAAACAGATGCATGTTGTCTTTGTCTTACCATACCCTTTCCATTTAACCTTGCAAACTCTCCACTAACTGACAAGTTGTCAGCAACAAGATGCAAATGTTTACAAAGGATTGTCTTGCCAGTATCTGTTGTTGTAGATGCCAAATTCTATGTTTGAAACCAAATGATAGAAAATTAATACTCATTACCACAAATTTTAATTGGAACCTTAAAAAAAAGAAGAGAATTAAAAGTGAAAACACCTGGAGAAAATATTACCGCCCTGCATCAATTCCATGGGCTGAGTAAAAATGATGTTTGTTACCTGGAAGACTTCTTGTCCAATCAATCATATGCATTATCCTTAGATAATGATTTTTTAGAACACCCCAGAATCTTCCACTGCTATTATAACCGGACATAGTAACCCTCAAGTAAAGTTCTTCGGAACAACCAATTCTAGAATTCGATGATTTCGAAAGACTGTTCCAGAAAATATCAACCTTCTTGATCTCCGGAAATCCTAAAGAACATTTCAAGGATCCAAGAAGATATGTCTAAATTTGATAATATTTTACATGACACACACACATATCTCATCAAATTAGAAGGAAAAGTATTTGAAAATAATGTATTAAATTATTTTTACGAGAATAATTAATTAAAAAAAAAAACAAATCCCACCCTGAATTGAACATGCAAGTTTATACGAGTTTAAGGTAAACTTTGGTAGCCATGTGTATGCAGCAGAAATGTGTTTCAAAGAATGTCCCAACCATAAATTTTTTTACCAAAAAATTTTTTAAATGATGTTTACACAACAACAACAACTAGAAAATAGAAATAAAAAGGAGAATTTCTAAATGCCTTATGTGCAAATCACCAGATTAAACTAAATTTATGTAAATTATATAACTACCAACCTTTTACAGTTGTTCCAAGAAGAGAAGGTAGCATAAAGACCCGAACACCATCAAGTGGTATGAAATTGTTTGAGTATTCAACAAGTGTGATAGTGATGCAATCATCACCCTCCATTCCTTTATCTGTAAAAGTAAATTTTCCTACGAGAAACATGTATACAGCTGAACACTTCCTGCTACATTCTTTGAGTCAACATGAATGACAAAACTCCAAGAAATAATATCAAAGCAAGAAGAAGCAGAGATAATATAGATCGCTTGAAGTAAATCTTTTATGGAAGGAAAAAATTGTTTAGACAAAGATTAAAAACATATACTTATACTATGCTCAACTGTAACTTTTAAACCATCTCCATAGGTTAAATTTCAACTATTTCTAAAGTTTTCAATATATTATTTTCTTTTTTGTTATTTAAAAATTTTTCTATCTGATGTTGAACTTAAACTCAAGAAGCACCTCATAGTTGCACTAGATGCTAAGTTTAATGTG
The DNA here is from genome assembly GCF_000816755.2 of Arachis ipaensis. Taxonomy (NCBI): domain Eukaryota; kingdom Viridiplantae; phylum Streptophyta; class Magnoliopsida; order Fabales; family Fabaceae; genus Arachis; species Arachis ipaensis. Next base: position 26,358,839 of record NC_029788.2, read on the forward strand.
GTTTTATTGGAGTTTTATTACCATTTGCTCCTTCCCTCCTATGTACTTCCAAAACTTCTATTAGAAATCTTGAGTTTTGTTTACAAGTTGTAGTAAAATTATTATATTATTAGGGCTTGGATGAAAAGTAGCTGAAAAAATAAGCATAATTGTTAAGAATAGACAATATTAGAAACCAGAACAATACAAAGCATTAATATAGACATCACAATACATATTGTTTGATGTAATAACTACTGTTGAAGAACCAGAAGAGAAGAAACTTGCTTGCTTTTATATTTTTATATTGACAAAACATACTTTTGATTTTTTCCTTAGAATTTTACATCTCTTCTTAAGAGAGTTGATGATAGAACACAATTTATTTAGGTTTCTTCTGCAAATAATTTCCTTGTCTTAATGAAAATGAAAAATCCAAGAGTTGTACTTTTCTATATTTTTACATTTTGGAGTGAATATTATCATGACCGTAAAAATAATGTCCAAAAACATTATTAAAAAATACTCAATTCAGTGCACTAAAACTACATTTAAATTATAATGAAAAAAAAGTAAAATTAACAATAGTAATATTTGACAGACATAAAACATAGTTGACCTTGCTTAATAATTCTTTTCGAATAGATTTACAAGCAGGTAGATTTTATCCAAAAATTGTGCAATCTCCAATAAAAAATAAGGATGGTATTCATTTTAAATTTATAATTATTTTTTTTAATATAAAATATTAAAATTTATAAAATATTCTATCAACAAATTAAAAATACCCACCATTAAAGTTAAATCTCTAACCATAAAATTAAATCCTCTCAAAAAGACAAAATAGTCCTCACCCTTTTCATCTTTTAGATTTGACCAAAAATCTCTATCTCCCTAGTCTGATTTGTACTCCTACAGAGAAAAGGCAGGGGACATCCTTATTTTTATATAAATGACTGGTTTTAGAGCCACAAATGATGTACTCATGAGTTGAATTTGAAAGTCCCAAATCAAAATAATTAACCTGTCAACGCTCTTGTATTTTTAAGATAGAGGTATTCTTTTGTAAAGATAAAATCGATTAATATCTAATACACGGTTAATAAATGTAGATTAGTAATAATAATTTTACGATTAAAAGTTAGTAAAATAATGTCTTTTGTTTGACAGTTTTAGATGATCAAATTGTATATTTTAATAATTTAAAGTGTAAATTACATATAAAGACTTCAACAAAACTTAGTATTGTTTGAAAAGAGTAATTATTCTAGCTAGAATAATTTTTTCTTAGTATAAGTAATTGTGACAAAAAAAATATATTATTTAAATATACTTTTACAGTCACTAATTATATTGTAAATAGAAACCTTCCTTGATAATATTTTTACATAGATACACCTAAAAGTATTATAAAAAATTATTTTTTTATCAACACGAGTTATTTCAAGTTAATTTAGGGTTGAATTCAACTTTTTAAAATAAATTTGGTAAAATATTAGAATCTAACCTGAATCGAATTAAATCTAGTACGAGCAAGCTCATATGCACCCCTACGAACTACGAACTTAAAAGGAATAAAAATTAAAAATCACCATAAACTTATTCGATCAGGTACTAGTAACAAACTTTTCCTAAAAGGAGTGCCTGCTCTTGTTCCAGATTCAAAGATCTATATTCTCCGTGGATAAGGAAGGATAAGTGTTGACTGCATGTTGTGGTAAGATTAGATCGGATATCAAGAGGGTAAAAGAATCATCCAATTATTAGTATTTATAGAAAATATTAGTTATTAGTGTTTTTCTTTATATTATTTTACATTTTAATTAATATTAATTAATTTTTTATTTTTCTACTAATAAGAACATTGTCCATAACATTCACCATGTTTTTATATATAATTTCTGATTGGTTTAGGAACATCATCACAAGTCAAAGAAGTTCATACATGCGCATTCAGAATCGGAGAATAAAATCAGCGGCATTCGGTTATTTTTGGTGGTGTAAATGTTTTGTCAATTATAAGATGATTTAATCATTAAATTCATTAATTTATAATGGCACCATCTTTCTTATTCTTAATTTGAAAAAAAAAAAATAATGTCATAGATAAATAATCGCCGACAGATCCAAATATTTATTTTGAGTGAATAAGAAAATAAATTTTCATTTATCATAAAAAATTTTATGTAAACATCAATCGTATTGTCACATTAGTAAAATTAACACGATACTTAAAAAATTATCTAAACTTATAAATTTAATTAAATAACAGGTTCAAGGCGCATGATGCATGCAAAACGTTACTTCTGTAAATATTAAAAAAAATATTACGTATATATTAAAAATTAATTATTAAATTAACTATTTATATTAAATATATAATAAAATAAATAAAACAACATATATTTATACACAAATTTATGTTGAACACTTAGTCATGTAACAAATAAAATTTTACATCTTAATACAAGTGCAATATAGATTTAGCCTAGTCCAACCGCAATTTCAAACTCCAATCACAATTAAGTCAAAATCTTTATTGGTCAAATTCTCTTATGATCAGTTAAATTCATGACAATTTGAGAACAAATTCTAATTGACAATGCCATAACTCAAACAAACAAGCTGGTAATGGCCATAGCCATTCGTTGCATATTCTATTCCCACCACAACTACAGTAATTCATCACTCAACAAACAGTTATGGCAAGAAAATAAGCCAAGTCAACCTCTATTCGTTGTTCCAACTTCCAAGCCCATGCATAAGATTACACGTGGCAGATTGAAAACAGTGACAATTGATTATTCCAGGCAAAAGAACAGCAACGATTTTGGATAAGAATCAGCTATGTATAAATCCAATAGATGTAACCAGATTGGAAAACTATATGATTATATCTTTAGGGAATCTTTTTATGTAGTAGTGTATTGTTAGAATAAAATTGACCCTTTGACTTTCTTCTATATATGTGCCTATAAATACATAGACCAAAATGATATAAGAGAGCATAGACAATGAAATGTATGTGAGATCAAATGAGAATTTGAGGAAGTTGAATGTATAGGTTTACTCAAATGTCTTGCATGAAGAGGTAAAGAGAGTACATGTTGAGCCAAGGATGACTTGCCGGCATCTTCTGCAAAATTAATAAGCAGGAGTCCACTCTTTGTTGTTAGGTGGTTGCCGGCGAGATATCCTTGCTCATATTTGCTCTCTTTTCTCTCATATGAGACTTGGATTAGAGTTTCGTATCATTATTGTGCCTTGTTCAAATTTTTCATGTCTTATGAAAGTGACATTGCTTGACATGGAGAGGAGGGAAACACATATATGTAAATGTGTGGTTTGGTTGTTGATATATTATGCAATTTGGTTCTATTTTTGCTTGTGGGTGGCTTGGATTCAATTCTCACTCCCAAGTCCCAACAAAACTTAAACTTCTTGGTTGAACACATAGGGAAAATCCTCTAGTAGAATTCTCGTTAAAATTGTTGTATGAATCATACTATATAATCAATAGATATCTAATTAACCTAAAATAAAGTAAAATGGGATCAGTCTGCAGAATAAAGTTTTAATGGGGAAAAGTGCATGTTAGAAAATTAGGACCTTTCCCTATGTTAATAAAGTTTTTCATTAATTTCTCACTTTCTCTGTTCAGTTCTGTAGCTCCTTGAGCTTTGTTTGGTCACAAGGCATTACAGAATTCTGCAACTTCTACAGCATCACCACAAGTCCACAACTCTTTTTCAACAATGTGCAGTTTCATGTATCTAACATAATATGAAAATGAACAAGTGCTACAACATTTCAACAAGATCTTTCTTATTTGTAGATAGCCACATAGCGTATTGCACATTTTAAAAGTACATATTATAGTTAAGTTGCACGAATACGGGTTTGGTATCCGCACCAGGTATAAATACGAGTATAGGATACGAAAATTTTAGGGAAAAAAAAAAGTATGTATATTGATTGGAATAAAACACACAATTTCCTACTTGCAAGAATTAGAGGAGCAACAATATCCACTCACAACAAGTATTAACACCAGCACAATAATATTCAATAGCAGCAGAAAAATCTCATAAACCAGAAATTAGAGACAAGCTAACACACCAAGATTTTTAACGTGGAAAACCTTCTCAATGAGAGAAGTAAAAACCACGAGTCACTAAGACTAGAAAATAGCTTCACTATGATGAAAAACAGGGTACAAGAGAGTCACAAAACGTGCATATAACAAGCCAAACAACCCAAGTTTCAAAACTTTCAAAACAAGAACAAGAAGATGAAAATACCACAAAAATAGAGCTACTGTGTGTAGCCAATATCTCCAGCTACAGACATCGAAGATCTGAACGGTGAAATCAAAGAACCAGATGTGTAGAACACACTGTCCAAATTTGAGCTCGATCCAACGGTTAACAAATCTGCAGCGACTAATTTACAGAGACAGCTTTGTGTTTATGCGAAAATAACTTTCTCTCTTCTTTTTTCTCTAGTGTTCGGTATTCTCCTTTCAAAATGACCTCTCTCACTCAACCCTAACTCACCTTAGCTACTTCAACTATTTATGGGCTTGGATACTAACATTTGGGCTTTTTCTCCACATAGGAAGGGAGCACAAAAAACCCAACAAATCTCCCCCTCACGACTATGTGGAGGTAACCGCCAATCCAGCGGTTAAGCAACAAACTTCAAACTTCCATCTTAGTAATGCCTTGGTCATCATATCAGAACCATTCTCATCAGTATGAACCTTTTTCAAGTTTCAACAACTCAGCATCCAAAACATCACGTATCCAATTATACCTCACATCAATATGTTTGGATCGAGAATGAAAAGTAGAGTTTTTACCAAGATGTATAGCACTTTGATTATCACAAAATAACACATACCTCTCTTGAGTAAACCCGAGTTCCTTCGAGAATTTCTTCATCCAAAGCATTTCCTTGCACGCTTCGGTAATGGCAATAAACACGGCCTCGATAGTAGACAAAACAACACATTTTTGCAATCTTGATTGTCAAGACACAGCTCCACCCGCAAAGTTGATCAAGAAGCCTGAAATGGACCTTCTAGAATCAATATCTCCTGCCATGTCTGAGTCAGTGTAACCAACTAGAATAGGCTTATCACTTCTGTTCATACACCGGTCCGAACTACAAGATCCGAGATGGCCTAAAGCAAATGGGCCGACCTCTTAGAAGGTTAGTCCATTACCAACCTCTTCACAAAGAGTTCGGAAGATCGCGATAGAGGCCTAAGCAGGCCCAAAACAAAGGATCACCGCCCACCAGAAGGCGGTTGACCAAAGGATAAAGATCTCCTCCACAAAAGATAAGATAAGATAAACCAACTTATCTCGAAGGAAGATCATTAGGCATTACTATAAATATACTAGAGCACCCAGGTATAACTCATACTCCAATTCTACAAAAAAAAACCTGCCTAAAGCCCGTACTGACTTAAGCATCGGAGTCTCTTGCAGGTACCACCACCCTCCGGTGACTGAGGACCAGCAGCATCTCCTACGTCAACAAGTCGGACGCGGCAGCCCAGTCTAGATCTAAAGATCTCATCCGAGATCGACCTCTCTATTTTAGGTAACTCTCGGAACATTGGTGCCGTTGCTGGAGAACCTGGAAGTCATCCCACCATCATGGCAAACAACCCTGCCAATGACCATAACTCCGGATTAGAAGAAGGAATGCCTCTTAAGAACACGAATGCCACATCAAAAGACACAAACCAATCCAAGGGGGACAAGCAACCTCAGAACACGGAAGTATTAGATGTCCTCCGTGAGCAGCAGGATCGCCTCAAACAGCTCAAACAAGAAGCCGAACGGCAGCGAGAGACCGAGCGAGATCTCCGGAGAGAAACCAGACGGCGTCAAGAGCTGGAAGACAAGCTCTTAAAGCTCGAAGCCGACCTCAAAACCAAAATAACTCGGTCCAACCACGAGGATGGCCTCCGCAAGGACCAAGACTCATTCACAAAGGAAATCATGAAGGCTAAAGTTCCGAAGGACTTCAAAGCTCTTGACATGACACCATACGATGGTACGTCCGACCCAAGCTATCATCTCAGCAACTTTAGAAGTCGGATGTACCTCACAGATGCATCAGACGCAATCCAGTGGTTCGACAGCCTGCCACCAAGATTGATCACAAATTTCGATGACCTCGCTAAGAAGTTCCTAGCCAGGTTTTCCATCCAGAAGGACAAAGAAAAACATGCTCGCAGCCTGCTAGGGATTAAACAAAGAGATCGGAAAAGCCTCCGCAGCTACATGGAGAGATTCAATAAAGCATGCCTCGAGCTGAACGTCCCCCTCACACCCCTGAAAGACATATCCACATGATCAACGAATGATTCGCAGGAGGAGGGATCTCTAAGTCATCCCGCAAAAGACACCTTAAAGAGGTGTACCAGGTCGGAGAAGGGGATAGGTCACCCGACCTCCCCACTATCACCTTCACCCAAGAAGACGCCGCAGGCATCATCCTTGGGCATGATGACCCCGTGGTCGTTACCATCATATTAGCCAATGCCAACCTTCACCGAACGCTGGTCGACCAAGGAAGCTCTGCGGATATCCTGTTCAAATCCGCCTTCGACAAGCTCGGCCTACAAGAAAAAGAGCTCAGAGCATATCCAAATAGCCTATTCGGGCTCAGAAACGCCCCAATCCAGTCACTTGGGTACATCCCACTGCACACGACCTTCGAAAAAGGATCGCGATCTAGAACGCTAAGCATAGACTACATCGTCGTCGACGTGAGCATAGGTCGGACAACGCTAAATCAGCTCGTCGCGGTGGTCTCCACTTCACACCTATGCATGAAGTTCCCAACTCCAGAAGAGATCGCCACCATAAAGGGAGACCAAAAACTCACGCGACGCTGTTACAACGAAAGTCTGAACCTTAAAGGTAACCCCAGAGGAAAAGAAACCAACACTATTGAACTCGGGGGAACCCGAGCTCGTGAAGAGTTTCGTCCTCAACCAGAAGGCAAGATCGAAGAGGTTCAAGTTGGAGATACCCAAGATAAAATAACAAACATAGGTGCAAATCTTACTAGAGGCAGAATTGAAGAAACCACTAATAAAGTTCCTAAAGGAGAATTCCGACCTGTTCGCATGGAAGGCCGCAGATATGCCCGGCATAGATCCCGGCTTAATGTGCCACAAACTGGTGGTGTATCCCGGATCTAGACCAGTGCAACAGAGGTGCAGAAAGCTCGGCCCAAAAAGATCACAAGCCGTGGAAAAACAGGTACAGGCCTTACTAGAGGCAGGGTTCATAAGGGAGGTTAAGTACCCATTATGGCTGGCCAATGTCGTACTGGTCAAAAAGCCAAATAGAAAGTGACGGATGTGCACTGATTACACCGACCTCAACAAAGCCTGCCCAAAAGATCCATATCCACTCCCGAATATAGACACCCTAGTCGACGCCTCATCAGGATACCAGTACCTTTCCTTCATGGACGCCTACTCAGGGTACAACCAAATCCTGATGTATCAACCCGACCAAGAGAAAACCTAGCCAGATTGGTCTTGAGATCTCTCCCTTTCTAGGCAACACTAAGGAAAGGAAAGAGGTTCGAATGGACCCCAGAATGTGAACAAGCCTTCCAAGACTTCAAGACATTCCTGGGACAGCCACCCATCCTAACCCGACCCCGGCAAGGAGAAGAACTGATCCTGTACCTCACCGTGGGAGGTCGGGTGATAGCCTCAACCCTAGTCCGAGAAGACGAGAACGGCCAACAACCCATTTACTTCATCAGTAAAGCTCTACAAGGGGCTGAACTAAACTACCAAAAGATAGAGAAATTCGCCTACGCCCTTATACTTACTTTCCAATGACTCCGACCATACTTTCAGACCCACACAATCAGAATACGGACCAACCCACCCAAAAAAGGTATCTTACAGAAAACCGACTTAGCTGGAAGAATTCTAAAGTGGGCAGTTGAGTTGTCCAAGTTTGACCTTAATACGAAGCTCGGACAGCCATCAAGTCTCAATACCTGGCCGACTTTGTCGCAGAATACATCGACACCCCAGGCACCCCCACTAACTGGAACCTCTACGTTGACGGCTCATCGAACAAAGTCGGGAGTGGAGCAGGTGTCATCTTAGAAAGTGACCAGGGAACTCAACTCGAACTCTCCTTAAAGTTCAAGTTTCCTGCCTCAAATAACCAAGTCGAGTATGAGGCCCTACTGGCTGGTTTGAAGCTGGCTAGGAAAGTTGGAGTCCAAAAGCTTACCATCTTCAACGACTCACAAGTAGTCACCTCGCAAATAGAAGGAAGCTACCAGGCAAAGGATCCAACCATGAAAAAATATCTAGACAAGACCAGAGAACAGCTCGAAAAGTTCATGAGATATGAGATCCAACATATACCTCGAGAACAAAATGCACGAGCTGATGCACTTTTGAAACTGGCCAGCACCAAACCAGGGGGCAACAATAGAAGCCTCATCCAAGAAATACTGCAAAACACGTCAACCTCGGAAGAAGAAAAAGTCCTAAACATATCGAACTAGAACCAAGGGTGGATGACTCCTATAATCAGCTACCTCAAATCCGAGACACTCCCTACAGATAAAAAGGAGGTAAAAAGGCTAGTACGAGAAGCCCAGTACTACACCATAATGCACGACGTCCTATATAGGAGAGGGATCTCAACACCCCTCCTAAAATGTGTCCTGACCTCTGCCACAAGGGAAGTCCTAGAAGAAATCCATGGTGGCATGTGTGGCAACCATCTCAGGGCACGAGCTCTTTCCAAAAAGGTATTCCGTGCTGGTTTTTACTGGCCGACCTTACAAAAGGAAGCAACAGAGTTCATCAAAATGTGCCTCCCATGCCAGAAGCACGCCAACTTTCATATTGCCCCACCCGAAGAGCTCATCTGTGTTACTTCACCCTGGCCGTTCGTAAAGTGCAAACTTGACCTCCTCGGACCATTCCCCCAGGAATTAGGGCAAGTCAAGTTCCTCGTTGTAGGAATAGACTACTTCACTAAGTGGATCGAGACAGAGCCATTGGCCGCTGTCACCGTCCAAAGAAGTCGAAAGTTCCTATGCAGAAATATTGTCACACCTAACTATTGCCTAATTGGATTACCAAACCTCATCAAAAGCTAAGCATGATCAAGAGTTTTGTTATAATCTCAAACTTAAAAATTATTAGAACCGCATCTAAAAGTAACGAAAAATTTCTAACACGTGACAAGGCCAAATTAAATACTAGATTAACCTAATTAGGAGGTTACTCCAGTTGGTATTTATTAAAGGATAAAAACTCAATTCAATTTCTGTTTATTTTTAGGAAAGATAAAATAATTTTTATCAAAAAAAAATATTTTGATTCTTAATTTGTTAAATAATAACTGTAATTATTTTGTTAGAGGTTTTATTTATATTTTGTGATGATTTTAAACCTTACAGTTTTTTTTAACAATATGACCAACTATAATCACTAATACTATTATTTTTTTTATCCTTATTATTATCATTTTTATCTCTATTATTTCTATTATATTACCATATTTTATCATCATCATCATCATCATCATCATCATCATCATCATCATCAATATTTTTTTCTTTCTTATAACATGGTACTTTTTTTTTAAAAGATTTTCGTAGTGTAATTATTTTTTTTCTTGCAACATTATTTTTATCAATGGTTTTTTCTACTTAATCACTAGTAGTAAAAAAAAATTTCATAAACAAATTTATTAATAGTTTATGAAAATTTAAAATTTTGATAAATCACAAATAAAATCTTTATAAAACTAATTTTCATAATTATTTAATAGTTTTTAAAAAAAATCGTATTATACCAAAATAAAAAAATTAAAAGTTAAAATATTCTTTTTTTTATATATAAAAATTACTTTATCTTTTATAAAAATGGACAAAAATCGATTGAGTATTTACTCTTTATAAGATAAGTTTCTTAAACATTAATATCTAATTCGACGGTAAGGCTGATATAGTTGTCGTTGAGAACTTTTATGAAAAAGGTTTCAATGTTAAAAAATATAGAGACAAATAGTAAACAGATATATAAAAATTCAGTCATATTATTACTTGTTCACTATCTTTTTGATCAAATTAATTTATCTGACCTAATTTTGACAAAAATAACACGATTTAATCGATTATATATATACTAAATTTTAATTACTATAAAACATCTTTAAAAATAGACGTTTTAAACGTCTTTATCTGAGTGGCTCCCTATATATATTACATGACAATCAAACTAAAATGACTCAAATATATAACATCTTCAATAATAGTTCTAATTTCAATTTCATTATTTCTTCCCTTTTCGAGAGAACCAAGTTGACTCTTCATGAGAATTTTGTTTGATGATAAAGCCAACCAAAATTGCAATCTTAATTAATTCATATTATAGATTTCTGATAATTACCTTTTCTGAACAAACTAGTAGCGTGTATGCATATGCCCTATAACAACTTTTTTCGAATTCGGTCACTGGCTAAAGTTATTGCTCAAAGAATCAAATTCCTTTAACTGGGAAACATATACAGAAACATGCATGATTGCATGCTCAATAAGTTCTGTATAAAGATATCTATGAACACAATATAAGTATAGAAATTGAGCTAATAATTAAAGATAAACAATTCTTTTGGAGAAATTTTTGAAAAATTAACGATTTTTAATATTTTTTATTATCATTTAAAATTAATATCTCATTATTTTGATACTTGAAAAATTTTGAATTTAACAAAATAATTTTTGAATAATACAAACTATGGTTCTGAAAATCGAACTGGACTGGCCAGTTCTACCGGAATAATCGGGAACCGGTCACCTAGCCGGTCCGGGTAAAGTTAGAAATCGCCTGGCAAAAAATCGGTAAAAAAATCGGTCGAACTGGTAGTTAACCAGTGAACCGGAAGAATCGTTCGATTTTTTAGCGGTTTTTGGTTTAAAAATAAAAGTGATAAACGGCGTCGTTTTGCCTCTTAAAAAAAAAAAGAAAGGCTAAACGCCTAACGAGTAACGAAGCCCTAAGCCCCTAATCACTAATCAGAAATCACCCAGAACTCCAGAAGCCAGTAGAGGAATCTCCCCTCTTTGCAGTCGCATCGCTACCACCATCCTCCTCGCAGCCCACCGCCATCGCCACCAAATCCCGCAGCCAGAGCAGCGACGGCGTTGACCACCGCAACCACCACCACGTCCTGTTTCGTCACGGAGCTCGCCTCTTCTTTCGTCGTCATGGAGCTCGCCTCCTCGTTGGTCTTTCGTCCTGTTTCTTTCCTCTTCTCACCCCTCTCTCATCGCTCCTCTCTCTCCGTGCTCTCCGTCCGGCGACCCACCGTCCGACAAGCTGACCACCATTCTCAGCTCTCGTCACTGCCACAGAGAGAAGCTGAATCTCTCTGCCCTGCATCGTTCCACCGCTCGCGCCGCTCTCTGTGCCACCGCGAGCTCAGCCGGCCACCACCAACTCTGGGCGGCACTACTTCTGCTCTTCTTCCCCTTTTCATTTTCCAGTCTGTCTCTACTACATTCTAGGTCCCCTGCCTCATCCCTGCTTACTGCTCTGTTTCTTTACTTTCTTTTATTAATTCTGTTGTTAATTTTAGTTAGATTGCTGATTAATTCTATTTGTTAGGATAGATAGATATATATGCTGTTAGGTAGCTAGGTTGTGGTTAGAGAATTCTAGGCCTGATAATTGCTCCGTTCTTGATTATCCAACATGGCTTAATACTGCTTGTTTGCTGAATGATGTTGGTGTGATCATTGCTGTGTTGTTTCTGTTTCATGTGACCTGATTCTACCTGCTGCCTTGCTGAACTGTACTTGTGAAATTAAGTTTGATGCTGCCTCTGTACATGCAATCCATGCTTTTCTCATGTTAATTGAAATTTTTGGATTCATGTGCTTATATTTTGCTGCTACTTGCTGCCAAATTTCTAGAAATTGCTCTGTTTTTAAACTTGCTACTTAAGAGTTGAACGTGACACTTTTCAAATTCTTAGTATCACTATATTTCTCTTCCTTAATAATCTATGAAGTTGTTTAGTTATAACCTTTGATGTTTGAAGTTGTTTGTGAACCTCTAATATTAAGTTATGGATAATTTATTATGTGAAATTTTAAATTT
>NC_029788.2:26371197-26372758 GCF_000816755.2 Arachis ipaensis
GCACTTAATCATCAAAAAAAATTGAAAAATTCTATACTATTAGATACAGTGGCGGAACTTGAAACAAAATTTTGGGGGGGCCACATAGAAGATAATTCTCAAAATACTTTTGATATGGACCCATTTAAGATAAGCTCGTCTAATCTCATCTCTCTGGTTTAGGTGATATTGCCAAATTTAAAGCCATTTTTCAGGGTCTCGTTCTAAAAAATTAAGGTCAAACTCATCAGATGTAACTATTTGAACTTTTGAAGGTTGTATCTCACTTTTTTCGTGATTCATTAAAGTATAAGAACTATCTATAGGTATTGATATTGTAAAAATTATATGTTCTCCTTCTTAAATATTAGGCTTCCTCTTAAAAAATGCATCAATTCTTTGATTTTTTTTATTATTATTTTATATAAAAATTTGAATATATATCATGTAGAATATGTAAAAAAGAAGTTAGAAGGATAAATATTAAAATTTATAATATTTATTAAATTTTTTTGTATCAATTTATACAAATACAATAATATTAATACTTATTGAATATTCTATTATTTTTTATCATATAAAAAATTAAATTAAATAAATAGTAAAATATAAAATAATATTAAATTAAATAAATAAAAATATCTAATTTTTTATATTTGAACTTAAAGGTAGAGAGAGGGTTGCTTATTGAACTTGTTCCTTGCGAGATAAAGCTTTCGAAGTGTGATCGGCTACAAGCTCCGTCAGGGGCTCGGAAGTATTCTCCTCGGAACTGAAGACCTCGGCGTGGAACCTGCAAAAAGGACTCCGACACTCAAGTTAGTGCTCGGTAATATAAACTTCAACAAGCAAAAGTAAAAATAAGGAATTTGTAGGGTTTGGTGCTATGAAGTCGTTTTTCCTAGTAGCTTATGATCACTGTTTTTCACTTGCCCCAGACGAGGTTTGCTCGTCTGTTTAAATAGACCGCGTAGTAAAGGAAGGTGGACGTTTGAGTAGTGTTTGGCTTTTTAGGGTTTGTTACCGGAAATCGATGTATGAGTTTGTTGATGTGAGATTCTTGGCACTTGCGACGTGTTTGACCTGTTCTCGATTGTGAGTTTTGTTAGCCGAGGATATCAGTAAGGTACAGAATTTATTGGGTACTTTAAGTCATAGTAAAGTATTTAAACCAATTGAATTATTTTTTATCTTTTGAAAAAGTACTACTAATTTTTTTATAAAAAGTTTGGGGGGCCATGGCCCCCCCTTGTCTGAACTAAGCTCCGCCACTGATTAGATACAATCTCATACCATTAAAAATATCATTAATAACTAATTAATTACTAAAAACTACAAAATCTGCTTACTCCTAGACTTTTTTTAAAAAAATGGTCTTGGATAAGGAGTATGTTGAAAATTTTAGTTTAAAGAATATATGTGGGGCCATCGGCCACATTTATAAGTTGTCAAGTGCCGGATTCCACCCATTGACCTTCAATTTCCGCAATTAAATACATAAATTGATATTGATCAAGTGAGATCCTATTAAGAAAACATGAAGGATTGAATGGAAGCTCATCATTAATAGTGTTCGTAAAGC
>NC_029788.2:26373113-26385954 GCF_000816755.2 Arachis ipaensis
ATCGCCAAAATTTATTTCGAAAAATTTTAATACCAACAAAAATAACTTAAACATTGAAACAAATAGATTCAACATGTCCTATAGAAAACTGTCGTATGATAAACGTTTATAGTAAGCCATTTTCTTGCTGCTACCTTTTTTTTTTTTTTACCAACTCACTAATAACCAGTTTAACTTGGAAAAGCTAAGGAGTTCTTCCTGGAATAACCATTCTGGCTCTGGTTGGTAAGAAATAATGCACATTTTGGTTCCAATGATTAAAATGTTAGTTATTTAAACTAAATATGTTTGTACATATAGTTAAACTCATGCTGTGGGATTTTAATATATTACTACACCCCTCATATATTCAGTGTTGGAGACTACTGGGACATCTAACACATAAAATTTACAAAATTAAATACTTGTTGTAAAATGTTCAACTACCAACCAATACAATATTAAATGAAGAAATATTATATTATACTCACAAGTTAGGTTAACGGATGAGATTTTTCAAATTCTTATGAAAATTATCATGACTATATGTAGATAACAAAGTTATTAGCCAGAAGGAATTGGTATACAGAATCAAATTCCTAATTCTTAATTGGAGATTCTAAAGACATTTGCATGTTCAAGTGCTGGATATATAGCTAGATATGTATAATACAAAAGTGCCACCTTCTGGATTTGGAAATAGAATAAGATAAGTCAACTTAAAATTCCCTTGACTTTGGATGAGAGAAATAATAAATACAATAAGTTCGTCGAATCAATATTAAAAACGGTCACCTAAAAGTATAGATACTTTAAGTGTTACGTAGGAAAGGAAGTTTGGTATTCTACAATGTTTATATTTATGCAATGCTCAATGATATTGATATATATAGCAAATGTAGAGAGAACCTAATGGTTATATATGAATTGTTATAAAGTGCACTATTATAACTAACTTAAGAACTTTGTTCTTGACAGATTCTTAATTACTATATGAATACGTACAAATCAAATATTGAACAATCTAATATAAGTAGGTCCTTTAGAGTGTTTAACGAAGTTAACCTAAGTTAGTTACTGTTAGTCAAAATTAGTAACTAGCAAGTAGAGTTAGTCATTATATTCTTCTATATATGCATAGTAGCCTGTTTTTATATGATGATTATGATTTTCTCAATTAAATGCTAATCTCTTTTTTCCCAAATGCTCTGTTCCTTTCTCTGCTCCTTTAAGTTCAAACATACAGTAGAAGAACATCCAATTGACCTTATTTGCTTATAATGAGTAAATGATTAAAATATTCTATTAAATTATATGTATTAATCAAATTAGTATGTAAATTAACTAATACAAATCACGTTACTCTATGATCTAGTTTTTTTATTTATGAAATTAGTGAACCATTAATTAACTCGTTAAGTGATGATTTATCTTACTCATATCTTCTTATAATTATTATTTTAAAAGTTTAACTAATATGATATTATTAATTGAACAAATTTTTTTTATACAAACTATTACCTTAAACTCTAAAACCTAAATCTTAAATCCATCAAAACTGCCACTATCTTACCACCCAAACTGAAACCATAACCACACTAACGTCAAGGCCTAATTACAAGCAACCCCATGCACCTAATTCGGGTCAGATATACGTATATGATTGTGGAAGCTCTCACTACAATTTAAAATTTTTGAGTAATATATGATAATACTATTTATTTGACCCACTAAATTATTAAATTTAATCCTATAATAATTTTTATTTAACTTTTGGTATTTAATACTCGATTTAAGAATTTCATATTAGATGTTTATTAGAATGATCATTTCTCAATTTAAATAAAATTTGTGTTTTTTTTTAGAAATCGACTCGAAAGAGTATTATTTATTTATTTTTAATATTAGCTTTAATTATTTTTGTAGCAACTACATTAATTAAAAGAATTTTCTCAACTATGAATATCAATAAAAGTTGGCTTTTAATTGTATGAGAAGTAAATTTTTAAATAATTATTTACTGATATATATAACCCCGCTATCAAAATTTTCTAAATCCGTCATTGCATCTAATCATCATTATTGTCATCATTAAAATAAAAGAACATAAACGCCATCATAAAATCCGTTATCATCATCACCGCCACTCGAACTTCAAGTTTAACAAAGTTAGTTAAAGAGGAAAAGACAGAGATCAATATATAGTAGGAGAAGGGAAAAAGAAAAAAAAGGCTTGGATGTGAATGGAGACTTGTGGTTGTGGATATATATGATGCTATTATGGACGTTTATTCAGGTGTATGTTATTATCATCTCAATTTATTCAATTTAGTTCCTTTTATATTAGTTAATTTAGTTAATTAGAAAATATAGAGAACAATAATAATTGTGAACAATGTGAATAATGGATTAAAAAAGGAAAGTAAAATTAACATTGTTCTTGATTGCTTGAACCACTCCATTGAGGATATCAATATTATCCTAAAGGCTCGACTTACTTATGCGCTTGATTTTCTCAATCAACGTATTTCTTCTGACATGCATTCAGCTCTTAGCTCATTTATTGAGGACGTCTTTTTCCACTTTTTCAAAATTCACGATGCTAACAAGAATTGAACAAGTCACTTGAGACTTTAGCCGACTATGATACTCAGCTGAAAAAATATGACACGGCTAAGTCTCAAGTCACTGAGATTTTGTTGGGGAAGATCGGGCAAAGGAATGATAAATGGTGTCGAAGATTGCAGCCTTAGAGAGAAAATTGGCTGATCTAAAATCAGGAAAAAACAAAGTCGCATCCACGAATATTGTTCTCTCTCTTTGACTGCAAATAATTGAAAAGGCTTATGCTCCCAAATTTTTGACTTGAGGTGTTTTAGTCGAAGCAGTCACTCGAGCCACCAATGCCAAAAAAGCAGCGCAAGAGTCCTCAAGCCTGGACCAATGACAAGAGGATCTGAAACTCATGTTTAGGAGCTTACTCTAGCTCTCTTTCGCGCTTATTTTGTTTAGTATTCTCGACTTACTTTGTTTTATTGACAATAGTATTTTTTGAAATACCTAGCATTTACATGCATGGTTCAACTGTTATCTGTATCTCTTATTCCATACGCATTGTCATCGAAAACGTTTTCTATTTCAAAGAGTCCTTTCTACAAAGGAGCCCATTTGCCTTTGACCTACTCAGTCGAAAGTACTAAATTAAATACTAAATCACCAATTGCAAATTTTTTACCTTTCATTTTTAAATTGTATGACTGACCTAAGACAAATGTCGGCTTAGAAAATTTCAAAGGATTTTCAACTCAAATGTCGCAAGTATAGCCCAAGCTAACAAGTGATCCTTAATCAAAGTTTATAAGAATGTCACAACAATTAAATCAATTACCATGAGTAGAATTACAGGTCGTCTTCCCTAGGACTTTCACTAGAGTACACATCATTGATTAGAAAATGTTGGGGGTTTTTAATTGCTTGCGAAAAAAGTAAAATGACAAGAAATTAAAGACAATGAACAAGTAACAATTAAAAGGGGACAACTAGAATTACCAACCAAGAAACTAACTAACTAATAAGTATGCAATGAAATGATAACATTAAAAAAGACATATAACTAATGAGTGTAAATTTAAGCTAGAAAAGCTAAGAGATCAAGGCTAACAAAAGGGGATGATAATCAATCAATATAAAAAGTCTTGGTTAGGGGTGAGAATTGGAGTCCTATCCTCATTATCATCATCAATTGTGATAGTAAGTATATTTTGCTCTCACTTAGTTATCCATTAACAATTGAAGGAAAGTTAAGTGAGCAAAATTGACTTTAGTCCACAAGTCTTAATCAAATCCTAATAAAAGATTAACTTTAGTGGAATTCAAGTCAATTAGCAATTCTCAATCACCAATCAACATTAGATTTGGATAATTCAAGAGTTCCAATACTCAACTCCAAAGCCAAGAAAGAAAATCTACTCCATATTCAATGTAAACATTCTATCAAACACTTGGTGGGCAAGTAAAAAGAGCATCATATAATTGAGAAAATTAAGCACAATTAAGTCTACCCACTACTAAATGGAACTAATCACAACTCAATCAACACATATAAATCATAGAAACTTTAATGCATTAATAAAAATTCAAAATTCATAAACTAACAAAATAAGAGAAAATAGTCAACAAGGTTCCAAGTGAAATTAAGCTATAGAAACTACAATTCAAGCAACAAAATAAAAGTCTAGCAAGATCCAAATGAGTAATTGAGATAAAATGTGATCAAAATACACTAAAACCCTAGAGAGAAGGTATAATTTCTCTCTCTAGAAACCTATGAACAAAAACTAGCTAAATTAAGTAAAAATGTGTGTATTCTTGGTTGCCTCCTTTCTCCTTTCAACTTTGGTCTTTTTCCCTCAGAACTAGATTGATTTGGGCCTCAAGAAAGGTCCAAAATTGCTGGCACGTGAATTTTTAAAGAACTCACGCACTACATGTCATGCGTACGCGTTAGTCACGCGTTCGCGCCAGTCGAACTCTTGCACAGGTCACGCGTATGCATAAGCCAAGCGTACACACGAGCACCAGATTCTCAAAATTTCAATTCTTCAAGTTCCTTCCACTTTTGCATGCTTCCATTCCATCCTCTAAGTAATTCTTGCCCTATGGACCTTGAAATCACTTAACAAATGCATCACGACATCGAACGGTAATAAGAGAGAATTAAAAATTAGTACTTTTAAGGCCTAGGAAGCATGTTTTGAATTATAAAGCACAATTAGGAAGAAATCATAAATTCATGAAATTTATATGAGTAAGTGTGAAAAGAGTTGACAAAATCCACTCAATTCAGTCCAAAATAAACCATAAAATTGTGGTTTATCAATGACTTAGATATCATTTCTTTTTGCTTTATCATTCTGTCTAGTGTCGTGAGTCGAACTTGGTATAACTCATCTAATTCATCAATCATACTTGACTAATATTGTTCGACTGGCAAATCATTTTGCCTTGCCACCCTTATATTTTTCAAATTTATTTCAAGTGGCAATACATTTTTATGGTCGTACACTAATTTAGTCGAAGAAGGATGGATCATTCCTATTAAGTCGAGAGCCCAACCTCTAAATGGCTAAGGCCTGATTATACTGTGAAAATCGAAAGTAGGAACTCTCTGAATTAGTGCATGCCTTTGGCATTAATCACAGTGTCGAGCAAAATTGATACAATCCTTCATCATTGAAGGTCAATATAGTCCTTGTCGACGTAGGGTCGAATGCATTTTTTGACCACTTGATGAGCTTCCCAAATACCTTCGTGTACCTTTGCCACAGCTAAATATGCATCTTGTATACTTACACACTAGAGCAAAGAACCATCAAAATTTTTCTTGAATAGATCCCCTCCAACCAATACAAAGCTCAATACTAAATATTTAATTTTTCGATCTATGATTTGATTGGAGTTTTTAAGGAAGTCGATGATCTTATATCTCCAATCATTTGGATCGAGAGCATTTGCATAGAAAACCCCTCTAACTTTTAAAGGAGTTAGGTTAGTTTCAATTTCACTAAACTGCTTTATCAACCTGGGAGATATTTTATAACCGGAATCCATTTGAGCTAGCTCGTTAGCTTCCTGATTCGACTCTCTGAATATGTGCTTTATTGAAACTGAGTCGAACTCAACTAAGAGTCGAACAGCTACCACAAGATATTTGGATAATTTTGACTAATAACTCGATATTTTCTAGCCGACTTTTGAATTACTAATTGTGAATTTTTCAGAATTTCGACTGTTCAAGCTCCTTTTTCAATTAAGAGTTCTTGGCCAATGATTAAAGTCTCATACTCTGCTTCATTATTTGACATTCCTGGCTCTAGTCGAAACATGAACTTGGTCAAAATGTCATCAGGGGTGATTATTAAGATACCCACTCCTACTCCATTTTGATGTTTCGACCAATTGAAAAATAACCTCCATGGTTTAAGCTCTAGATATCCTAGTACGGGTCATTCATCAATATCGACGCAAGGGTGGTCTGCTAGAAAGTCAGCAATCACTTACCCTTTAACAGCATTGGCAGGGACATAAAATAAAGAATATGCAATTAAAACTAACATCCACTTGCCAATTCGACCTCTCAAAATTGGATAAGAAAGCATGTATTCAATAATATCAAATTTTGAACCAACATGAGCATTCTTTCCAATTAAATAGCTTTTCATCTTAGTACAAGAGAAATATAAGTTTAAGCAAAGTTTCTTGACTACACTATATCGAGTTTCTACATCAGTCAACATTCGACTTAGATAGTAAACCACTCTTTAACTACCATCTTCGTCCTCTTAGGTCAGCATGTCCCCTAGAGATGTTTCTGACGTAGCTATGTATAATCGTAGTAGTCGACCTTGCTTAATAGGTGCCAAGATAAGTGGTGAAGTCAAATACTACTAGATTTGGTCGAATGCTTGTTGGTGTTCATCTTCCCATTTGAATTCTTCTTCCTGTTTCAATTTCAACAAAGGAATAAATGTCCTTGTTTTTCCAAACAGGTTTGAAATGAAACATCGAAGAAAATTTAATTTACCTAAGAAAGATTGAAGTTCTTTCTTATTTTTGGGAGATGATAAGTCGAAGATAGCATTGCACTTGTTAGTGTCGACAATTATCATTTTTTCTGCACAATAAATCCCAAAAAATTTTCTGCAGATACACCAAAAGCGCATCTTAATGGATTCATTTTGAGTCGATGATATCTCATTTGTTTAAAAGCAGTTTCTAAGTCATCCGGATGAGATTGTTTCTACTTCAACTTCACCACTACATTATCAATGTAAATTTCTATAAACTTACCAATAAAATTATGAAAAATCAAATTCATAGCTCTTTGGTAAGTTGGCCCAGCATTTTTTAGCCTAAATGGCATGACTAATCATTTCATAGGTACCAATGGCTCCAGAAACTTATTTTTGAGACATCTTTTTAGGATATGAATATATGATTAGATCGTGAGTATCCATCTATGAAACTCAGAATTTCGCTTCCTACCGCAGAGTCGATCAGCATCTCTGCAATTGGCATGTTATACTCATCCTTTGATGTTGCTTTATTCAAATTCTTGAAATCAATACACACCCTCAACTTTCCATTTTTCTTAATGACACGTACAATATTAGAAATCCATTCAACATACATGGCTGTTCGAATGAAACCAGCTCTCAACAAACGTTCGACCTCCTCTTTGATTTTAACCATAATTTTAGGTAAAAAAATGTCTAGGAGCTTGCTTTATAGGTCGAGCATTATCAATAAGGGGAAGCTTATGTTCGACCAAATACCGGTCTAACCTAGGCATTTTCTCATATTTCCAAGCAAAGCAATCCTGATATCTCTTCAGCACCTCTATTAGTTATTTCTTAAAAAACAGGAACCAAGTATTTGCTGGCATATGTAACTCGACCTTTCCACCAATCTCGACTTTCTCAAGAAGGTCTTGTACTTTGACTTCTTTATTGTGCAAGTCTTCTGAAAATAAATTGGACTTCTCAAACCCTAAGCGATTGAGATCATATATACAATCTAGTGCACATTCTCCTGTGCACTCCTTCTTTTCAGCCATATACACTGAGAGTCAAGCCCAATGGCTTAATATATCCATTAAGTGGATTGTGTGACCAAGATTTTCTTGGCCTTAGGGACCAACTTCATACCATGGGCCTCGACATAGCAGCCTTTGATAAGAGATGGGTCAAAGGTGCTCATATCAATATTTAGTGGTCGAACACTAATATGATATTCCTTAAAGCTGACATTCAATTTCTTTGATCATTCCATCCTCATCTCAGAGCATCAATTTTTGATGATGGGTCGAGAGAATTGCCCATACTCCATGGATCTAATCTCTCCCCAATAGCATATTGAACGTTGCCTTGGTAGGCACCACTATAAATACCATGGGTCATTCGACACTTCCTACTTTAACCTTGAGTGGGATCATTACCAGAGCTATTGTCAACTTACCCCAAATTTGTCTTAACTAAATCTTTGACTGTTTTCTGGAATAATGGGAGCACGCTCTCAGTCAGCAAGTTAATTGCTACTCCTCCATCGACTAAGATGTGATTGATCATCAATTCTTCAACCTTAGCTTTAATATTCAAAGGTCGAAGATGACCTTTGGTTATTTCATCAGGTCTTTCAAACAACCCTTCATTAATCAACCTGTTTTCGACAAACCTGCATTCGTTCCCTTGGATGGCATCATCATAATCCCCTTTGAGACAACTCTAAGGGTTTTCAGTGTCACCCTAAAAGTCAAAAGGGAAAATCGAAATTGTGGCTACATAACCAAAATCAATTTCACCAAACATGACATCCAAGTCATCTTCAAATCCAGAGTCAAAAGTCTCTGTTAACGCTTCTTCATCTTCTTTCGACTTGAAAATTGACTTAGTTATGGATGTTTCTTTCGAGAAATCCTTTTGTTCTTGGATCTTGGTCGATGATGTTTTATCCTCCTTTTGTTCTTCCTTATCGGGCGACTTACTGTCTTTACCCAACTTAGGATATGGACCTTCTATGTCGACATATTCCCTTTGTGCCCGAGTTTCAGCTTTTGGAATAAAGGGAGCTCTGTCCTGAAAGTTGCGTCGAGATTTAGCTCGACCGCCTCCTCTTCTGCTTGTCCCTCGTCGAGAAGCACCTCTTTTCTGGTTTCAAGTATAATTTCCAAAACCTCCTCTAGAACGTTAAAATTAACATTTCTTAAGTAGTTCAGAGCATTGCTTTGTACCCACTTATTATTCGACACATTAGAGGGAGGAACTCTAGTTCGATTTAACACCCCTTGGGGTTTCTGATCGACTATGATGATATTGCACATCTGTTGTTTGACAGAAGCATTTGAGAAATCTCGACTTTTACCTTGCTGCTTTAGTTGGGCTTGCCTCAATTTTTCTTGGTAAACCCGCTCTCTACTTTTCTTGTAGGAATCGAAAGTCTTAGCAGTTGAGGTATCGAACAAAGCACTGCATCGAGGACAAATAGCAACATCTTTTTCCTCTTCTCTTTGCCATAGCAAAAAATACAACAGGTCTTCTCCTGCCTTTGGATAGATGGACCTTTTTGTTTCGAACATGTCGAGTTCGAACTGACCACTTTTTCCAACAGGCTCAATAGAGGCCATGTTAATCAAGAAAGTCAATTTCTCTATTTCTGTAAAGTTCAACATTACCTGGAAAGGATCAAAATCCACTTTCATCTTAGGTTTCTTAGCGAACTTTAGTCAACCATCATCAATTGTCTTCTATATCAGGTACCTAAAACGGACACAATTATTAGTATAATGCCAAGAGGCTTGAGGAAATTTTCAAAACTTTTTATTTCTAATTTCAAAACAAGATGGCATTCTTTTTTCTCTTTAGGGAGTACAAGTTGTTTATCTTTTAATAACATGTCAAAAATTTGTTCAGCTTTATTCAAGTTGAAAGAATAACTTCTTCCTCCTAACATAGGAGTTTTGTCTTTTGTTGGATTAAGAGATCGACACACATATGGGGTCCATCTTTTAATTCTGCAGCAAAGGCAGACTCATTGTTCAACTCTTCTTCACTAATACAGTCGACATAATGTACCTTTTTATTAAAGAAAGGTTTTCTTTTGCTCGACTCAATTTCTTCTTTTTCTTTATTCAACATTTCAATTTGTTGAACTTTATCAACTAACTGAGCCAAACCGAGAAATTGCTGGTTGGTGCGCCTAGCAAACCCCACACCTTTTTGTACGGGCTATTCCAGCAAGTAAACTGGGTCTTCCAAGTAATACCTGAGCGAGTCAGCGTCGATCCCACGACGATTGTGGCTTGAAGCAAGTTAGGGTTATCTTGCAGGTCTTAGTCAGGTGGATCAGAAGGTTATTGTGTAAACCTTGAATGATTATATGTCATATATAGAGTTGTAAGAGTAATGTGTGAAAGGGGTAAAACCAATTGGATTAAATCAGCAAGAGGAATAGAGTTGAGAATTGGAGTTGCTTTGTCTTTCTGAATTAACTCTGGTACTACTATTTTCTCTGCTTGTGAATGATCTTCTTCTATGGCAGGCTGTATGTGATCAACGCCATGGGCCGTGGTCATTGATTTCCTCTACTACAGATTGAACGTCATTGGCCGTGGTCATCCAATCTGACGAAGGGTGAAGCGCTTAGCAAGTCATTCTCCTGGCGATTCTACTCAAAGCGCCACAGACAAGGTCGAATCTTCCGGATTGGAGAACGCTACTTCTATGGATTCTAGCCTATACCACGGAGACCCTAATCTCCCCGGAAATCGGCTGAACTGGTGTCTCGAGAAGTTCCCAACGAAGTCGTGGATTAACCATCTGAGAGATGCATAAACATAGCTGTTAGCTCATGATTTCCAGTTATGTATTCACACGAACCCAAGTAGACGCGGGTGTTTGTCAGGCACATTCGTCTTAATGTGATGAACAGAGCTAATTGGTTAGATCATCCTATTCACCATGATGACGATCAGATTATACATCTTAGAAACAGATCAAATACGGATCGGAGAAGAAATAGTAATACTTTTATTAATTCATAGGACTCAGCGGGGCTCCTCCCCTCAACCTAGGAGGTTTAGAAACTCATACTGAGGTAAAATACAATGATAAATGTGTATGATGGTAAAAGTGATGTAAAAGTTCTGAATAACATGAATTAAATCCCTTAAATACTAAACTAATAACCAGTAAGTGTACAATAGTCTTTTTAGTGCTAAAATCTACTTCTGAGGCCCACTTGGTGAGTGTTTGGGTTGAGCTTTGATGAGATCCATGTGCTATGAGGTCTTTTGGATGTGGAACGCCAGCTGGGGAGTCCTCTCTGGGCGTTTGGACATTGGACTCTGCTCTTTGGGCGCTGGACGTCAGAAAGGGGGCAGGAAGCCAGCATTGGACGCCAGTTTTGGGCCTTTAAATTCAAAACAACATATAAACTATTAGACATTACTGAAAATATCTGGAAGTCAGATTTCCATAGCCGTTAAGAACACTCCATTTGGACTTCTGTAGCTCCAGAAAATCTCTTCCGAGTGCAAGGAGGTCAGATTTGGACAGCATCTGCAGTGCTTTCTCTGTCTCTGAATCAGACTTTTGCTCCAGCTCCTCAGTTTCAACCAGAAAATACCTGAAATGGTGCAAAAACACATAAACTCAAAGTGGAATCCAAAAATATGAATTTAACACTAAAACTTGTAAAAACTAAACAAAATATGCTAAAAACTATGTGAAAACTATGCCAAAAAGCGTATAAAATATCCGCTCATCAAAACACCAAACTTAAACTGTTGCTTGTCCCCAAGCAAGTAAAAATAAAATAGGATGAAAAGAAGATTTGGATGCAATAGATCTCTGAGTTTCCAATGAAGCTCAGTTTCAATTAGATGAACGGGACTTAGTAGCTTTTTGCTTCTTAATAGTCTTGGTATCTCACTATCCATTGAAAATCAGAATGGCTAGCATCTTTAGGAACTTAGAATCCAGATGATATTATTGATTTTCCTAGTTTAACTCTTTTTTATTCTTGAACACAACTTTTAGAGTCTTGGCCGTGACACTAAGCACCTTATTTTCCAGTATTACCACCAGATACAATAATGCCACAGACACTTTAACTGGAAACCTTTTCAGATTGTGACTCAGCTTTGCTAGAGTCCCCAGATAGAGGTGTCCAGAGTTCTTAAGCTCACTCTTTTTGCTTTGGATCATGACTTTAACTGCTCAATCTTAAACTTTTCACTTGACACCTTCACGCCACAAGCACATGGTTAAGGCCAGGATTTTATTCCTTTAGGCCCTCCTATCCATTAATGCTCAAATACTTGAGACCCTTTTATACCCTTGCCTTTTGGTTTAAAGGGTTATTCACTTTTTCAATCTGTCCTCCTTTTCCTGCATTTTTGGGCAGTAATGAATTTTTCTATCTTTTACTTTTTTACCATTTTTTCTTTCTTGCATGCATATAATTTTTTTTTCTTTTGCAACATGCTTTTTCTTTTGCTTTTTGCTTCTTTTTCTTGCTTCAAGATTCAATTTTCAGATTTTTCAAATTATCAATAATATTTTTCCTTTTTTCCTTATTCTTTCAAGAGCCAACATTCTAAAATTTTAACTTCAAATATGCACTGTTTAATCATACATTCAGAAAACAAAAGAAAATGACACGACATCAACATAATTAAACTAATCTTATTTTAAACATGAAATTCATGCATCTCTCAATTCTTTATAGAAAATTTTATTTAAGCAAGGTGAGAGATATATGGAATATTTTATAACTTAAAGACATCAATACAAATGATCATGCAACTAGAACAAGAGAACAGATAAATAAACAGATAGAAAACAGAAAAATAACAGGAAAGGGGTGTAAAAGAGAACGAATCCACCTTTAATGGTGGCGTCTAGTGTTCCTCCTTGAGGATCCAATATGATGCTTGATCTCTTCTATGTCATCCCTTTGTCTTTGTTGCTCTTCCCTCATAGCCCTTTGGTCTTCCCTTATGGCTCTTTGGTCTTCTCTTATTTCATTGAGGGTGGTGGCGTGTCCTTGATGCTCCATCCTTAATTGCTCCATGTTAGTGCTCAATTCTCCAAGAGAAGTTTGTCATTGATCCCAATAGCTTTGGGGAAGAAAATACATCCCTTGAGGCATCTCAGGGATCTCATAATGAGGTGGCTGCACGTGCTCTTGTGCATGCTCTCTGGTTTTCTCCATCCTCCTCTTGGTGATGGGCTTGTCCTCTCCAATGGAGATATCTCCATTTATGACAATTCCAGCTGAATTGCATAGATGACAGATGAGGGAT
>NC_029788.2:26388456-26396282 GCF_000816755.2 Arachis ipaensis
TATGCCTTATGCCTTTTTTCTTTTTTTTTTCGCATGCATATAATTTTTTTCTTTTGCAACATGCTTTTTCTTTTACTGCTTTTTCTTTCTTCAAGAATCAATTTTTAGATTTTTCAAATTATCAATAATAATTTTCCTTTTTTCTTATTATTTCAAGAGTCAGCATCATAAAATTCACTGTTTATTCTTTCATTCAGAAAACTAAAACAATGTAAACCAATCAAATTAATGTAACTATTCTTTATTGGAAAGCTCAAAAATCTATGCATCTTTATTTGTTCTTAAAAAAATTTACTATTTTATTCATGTTCAATGATGATAAGAGGAATAATTTATAGCTAATTGAAAAAATAAAAATTAATTAATTACTACTAATGCTTATGTAATCCTAAAAATTAAAAGACATAAAATTAGAATTAAAAATAAAGGCTCAATTACTGCTAGTGATCATGTAACTCTAAATTAGGATGGAAATACGTGAGACAGGAATAGGAATAACAGAAATATGAGAAACAAGAATTAGAATAACCACAGAATTGAAATTCAACAACCTTCAGCTTTGGGGATGCTGGTTTCTTCAGGCTATGGGACGCATGGCTCTTCCTGAGGGGCGCATGATTCTTTAGCTTGTGGGGCCCTGAGCTCTTCAAGAGAGAGCTTCTGACGCTTCAGCTCCTCCAGCTCACGAACTTGCTTCTCATGTTCCTTGACCAGTTTGCAAATCATGCTAGTCTGATCTCTCTGCTCCTCTCTAAGCTGATCCAACGTGCTCTGTAGGTGAATTACAGATGCCTTAAGCTATTCCCAGTATTCCATTGGAGGGATCTCTTGGGACTATTTGGGTTTCTTCCTCTTTAGGTTATCATCTTCTATCTTGGAACTCTCCATCACCTGCTTGGTGATTGGGTTTTTCACTGGAATAAAATTATCCACTTGGATCAGAACCTTAGCCTCTTGGCATCGGCGGAAGATGAGATTTGGATAAGCCAGCATGGCCTTAGTGGAATCTCTGTTTGATAGTTTGTAAATTTCTTGGGGGATTATTTGGTGGACTTCCTCCTCATTCCCCACCATGATGTAGTGAATCATCACAACTCTTGCAATATTGACTTCAGAGTGGTTATTTGTGGGGAGTATAGAACGCCCAATGAAGTCTAGCCATCCTCTAGCAACAGGATTGAGGTTTGCCCTTTTTAGCTGGCATGGCTCCCATTTGGTATTTTCAATCCATTGGGTTCCAGGTAGGCATATCTCCTCTAAGAGTTGATCTAGCTTTCGGTTAGCTACAACCCTGCTGTTGTATGACTCACGGTCATCCCTTTGCAGAGGTAGTTTGAAGACCTCTCTCACCCTGTCTAGGTGAAAGTATATGATCTTCCCTCTGACCATGGTGCGAAAAGTATGGATGACTGTTCCATCCTGCTTTTGCTTTTCTGTCATCTACAGATTTGCATAAAATTCCCGGATCATGTTGTTTCCAACATTTAATTCTGGATTGCTTAGAATCTCCCAGCCTCTCCTTCGAATCTGCTCTTGGATCTCTGTGTATTCTTCTTCTCCAAGGTTGAATCCTACTTTAAGGATTACTGGCCTTTTACTCATTACCTTGTGATAATATTCTTCATGTTGCTTGGTGAAGAATCGAACAGGTTTGAAAACAACTGTTGAGTTATCTTCTTTCTTGTTCTTTGGGGCGGTCTTGCCACTTTTTGGAGCCATGGGATTGAATTCTTGATGAGAGAACAGGGCTCCTGCCACACAAAACTTAAAATTTTTAGAAAATTAAACAACGATTTTCGAAAATCACAAGAAAATAAACAAGAAAATACCAAACCTAAAAATTTGACACAAAAATTAAACAAAGAAAAATTATTTTTTTGAAAATGTGTTGAAAGAAAGACTCAAAGAACAATGATTACCAAGAATATAAGCACAACGCTCTAACCAATTGAACACAAAAAATAAAAAAATATTTTTGAAAACCTTTATAAAGTTTTCGAAAAAATAGAGAAGAAAAAATAAAAATAAAAGACTCAACAAGAACACAAGACTCAAACAAAGAACAAAGATTAAACAAAGAAAATAAAAATATTTTTGAAAAACCTTTTATGATTTTTGAAAATTTGAAGAAGAGTAAAATAAAAATAAAAGACTGAAAGACTTAAACCAAGAACACAAATTGAACAAAGAAAAAAAAATATTTTTGGAGAAGATTTTTTATTTTTTCAAAAAATAGGAAGAAGAAAATAAAAGTAGAAAAGCTAACAAAATTAAAAATTACCTGATCTAGGGAGCAAGACAATCCGTCGGTTTGTCCAAACTTAACAATCCCCGGCAACGGTGCCAAAAACTTGGTGCGCGTACGCAAACCCCACACCTTTTCGTACGGGCAGTACCAGCAAGTGCACTAGGCCGTCCAAGTAATACCTGAGCGAGTCAGCGTCGATCCCACGAGGATTGTGGCTTGAAGCAAGCTAGGGTTATCTTGCAGGTCTTAGTCAGGTGGATCTGAAGGTTATTGTGTAAACCTTGAATGATTATATGTCATATATAGAGTTGTAAGAGTAATGTGTGAAAGGGGTAAAACCAATTGGATTAAATCAGTAAGAGGAATAGAGTTGAGAGTCGGAGTTGCTTTGTCTTTCTGAATTAACTATGGTACTACTGTCTTCTCTGCTTGTGAATGATCTTCTTCTATGACAGGCTGTATGTGATCAACGCCATGGGCCGTGGTCATTGATTTCCTCTGCTACAGATTGAACGCCATTGGCTGTGGTCATCCAATCTGACGAAGGGTGAAGTGCTTAGCAAGTCATTCTCCTAGCGATCCTACTCAAAGTGCCACAGACAAGGTCGAATCTTCCGGATCAGAGAACGCTGCTTCTATGGATTCTAGCCTATACCACGGAGACCCTAATCTCCCCAAAAATTGGCTGAATTGGTGTCTCAAGAAGTCTCCAACGAAATTATGGATTAACCGTACGAGAGATGCATAAACATAGCTGTTGGCTCGTGCTTTCCAGTCACGTATTCACATGAACCCAAATAGACGCGGGTGTTTGTTAGGAACGTTCATCTTAATGTGATGAACAGAGCTAATTGGTTAGATCATCCTATTCACCATGATGAGGATCGGATTATACATCTTAGAAACAGATCAAACATGGATCGGAGAAGAAATAGTAATACTCTTTTATGATTTTTGAAAATTTGAAGAAGAGTAAAATAAAAATAAAAGACTGAAAGACTTAAACCAAGAACACAAATTGAACAAAGAAAAAAAAATATTTTTGGAGAAGATTTTTTATTTTTTCAAAAAATAGGAAGAAGAAAATAAAAGTAGAAAAGCTAACAAAATTAAAAATTACCTGATCTAGGGAGCAAGACAATCCGTCGG
This sequence comes from Arachis ipaensis, assembly GCF_000816755.2. Taxonomy (NCBI): domain Eukaryota; kingdom Viridiplantae; phylum Streptophyta; class Magnoliopsida; order Fabales; family Fabaceae; genus Arachis; species Arachis ipaensis. Next base: position 26,391,854 of record NC_029788.2, read on the forward strand.
TTTGTCCAAACTTAACAATCCCCGGCAACGGTGCCAAAAACTTGGTGCGCGTACGCAAACCCCACACCTTTTCGTACGGGCAGTACCAGCAAGTGCACTAGGCCGTCCAAGTAATACCTGAGCGAGTCAGCGTCGATCCCACGAGGATTGTGGCTTGAAGCAAGCTAGGGTTATCTTGCAGGTCTTAGTCAGGTGGATCTGAAGGTTATTGTGTAAACCTTGAATGATTATATGTCATATATAGAGTTGTAAGAGTAATGTGTGAAAGGGGTAAAACCAATTGGATTAAATCAGTAAGAGGAATAGAGTTGAGAGTCGGAGTTGCTTTGTCTTTCTGAATTAACTATGGTACTACTGTCTTCTCTGCTTGTGAATGATCTTCTTCTATGACAGGCTGTATGTGATCAACGCCATGGGCCGTGGTCATTGATTTCCTCTGCTACAGATTGAACGCCATTGGCTGTGGTCATCCAATCTGACGAAGGGTGAAGTGCTTAGCAAGTCATTCTCCTAGCGATCCTACTCAAAGTGCCACAGACAAGGTCGAATCTTCCGGATCAGAGAACGCTGCTTCTATGGATTCTAGCCTATACCACGGAGACCCTAATCTCCCCAAAAATTGGCTGAATTGGTGTCTCAAGAAGTCTCCAACGAAATTATGGATTAACCGTACGAGAGATGCATAAACATAGCTGTTGGCTCGTGCTTTCCAGTCACGTATTCACATGAACCCAAATAGACGCGGGTGTTTGTTAGGAACGTTCATCTTAATGTGATGAACAGAGCTAATTGGTTAGATCATCCTATTCACCATGATGAGGATCGGATTATACATCTTAGAAACAGATCAAACATGGATCGGAGAAGAAATAGTAATACTTTTATTAATTCATAGGACTCAGCAGGGCTCCTCCCCTCAACCTAGGAGGTTTAGAAACTCATACTGAGGTAAAATACAATGATAAACGTGTATGATGGTAAAAGTGATATAAAAGTTCTGAATAACATGAATTAAATCCCTTAAATACTAAACTAATAACTAGTGTGGGTACAACAGTCTTTTTAGTGCTAAAATCCACTTCTCGGGCCCACTTGGTGAGTGTTTGGGTTGAGCTTTGATGAGATCCACGTGCTATGAGGTCTTTTGGGCATGGAACGCCAGCTGGAGTGTCCTCTCTGGGCGTTTGGACATTGGGCTCTGCTCTTTGGGCGCTGGACGCCAGAAATGGGGCAGGAAGCTGGCATTAGACGCCAGTTTTAGGCCTTCTAATCCGAAACAACATATAAACTATTATACATTTCTGGAAAGCTCTAGAAGTTAGCTTTCTATAGCCATTGAGAATGCTCCATTTGGAATTTTGTAGCTCCAGAAAATCTCTTCCAAGTGCAAGGAGGTCAGATCTGGACAACATCTGCAGTGCTTTCTCTGTCTCTGAATCATACTTTTGCTCCAGCTCCTCAGTTTCAACCAGAAAATATTTGAAATGGTGCATAAATACATAAAATCAAAGTGGAATCAAAAAACATGAATTTAACACTAAAACCTGTAAAAACTAAACAAAATATGCTAAAAACTATGTGAAAAATATGCCAAAAATCGTATAAAATATCCGCTCATCACTGGTTTACTAATTTCTTTTGAATATTGAAATCGAGACCATTGATGGCCATTTTGACAATTTCAGGTTCATGAATAGGAGTAAAATATTTGTTTCTCATATTCTTGAATTGAATTAGATAGTCCTCGATCAACTTAGGCTTTGCCTTCTCACTGTGAATAAATCAGACAAAGTTACTTTCATCTCACCTCTAAAGAATTGATAATGAAAACTTCTTTCTAATTGAACCTAGTTATGGATTTAGATAGGTCGCAAATTTGAAAAACCATGTGAATGCATTCTTTGTCAAAAGGAGGAAAAATATCTCATTTTCAAATATTTATTATCAGCTAACTCACCGTTTTCTACTATATAGTGAGCTATATGCTCGATGATTCTCCACTCTCACCTGCAAACTTAATGAGGGATTTGAGAGTTTTGAATTTCCTAGGAATTTTGACTTGCAAGATATAATATAGAAAGGGAGAAATGAAATAGGGTTGATTTGTCACCCCTATATTTAACCCTACTCGATCCAAAATCTGTTCAACAGCATGGATTATATTCTGACCATAAGTTTGAACAGCATTGTTTGCTCTTGCTTCATTTAAAATTCTATTTGGATCATCTCCTCTATTTAACATCAGAGGAGGATTATTAACCTACATTCCACCTACTGATGGTATAAATAGTCAATTGACTGTACCTGCAATATCATCGCCACGTGGAGCTATCTGTTTTATCCTTGCATGAATATTTTTTATTATAGGATTTAAAACTGTAGCCATCTTCTGTGTAAGCATATTGACTAAATCATGCTAGCTATCCTCAATTTGTTGTCTAAACATAGCCAAAGATTCGACCGTGTTAGGAGATGTTCCGACAGGAACTTGTCTCGACATCTTTGAAAATATAGATGCACATCCTCCAGTAAGGTTGCCCCTATGTCTTGTGTCGAAATGACATTTTGCATTACTACGTTAAGTTACAAGGACATGGGTATCGACCCTAAATATGGGGATTATTCATCAAATACGGATAAGCATTATAATTCGCCATATTAGGGTTATAATTGGCTGGCATATCCATTGGAGGATATCCTATAGGAGGCATAGGATTATACAAAGGGTTGTTCCTTGTTGTGATTGTACCTCCTATATATCCCATGTTGGAGTTCTCCAACGGTGAAGAGTAATTTGGAGGCAACCCATATGGGGGCCACTTAGTGATCACAATCGACGGAATTTTCTCTGTGATAATAGGGTTCGTCGTTTGATTTGATGGGCCAGCTTCTACCTCTGGGCCTCTTGTATTTTCACTAGCGTCATTATTCGACGTATCCGTCGAAGTAGAGGCTCTATCTGTTTGACACGTTACTTAACCTAGTGTCTCACCGGGTATGCCAATTTGTTTCCCTTGATTTTTGATAACCTCGACAAGGTTTTTCAATAGGGTGTCGAATCAAACTTATATCAAGATCTCAAGTATCAGAGAGCAGATACGACTTCTTTGAAAAAGAGTGGACTCAACCCGGAAATTACTTAGCGTTCATATCGAAATGTATGAGTTGCTTGAATTGTGGAAAATAATAAAGAATTGCAATAAAAAATGAAGCTTTAAAATTTAAATTGAAAGAAAGCAAAATCCTTGAAGAACATAAGTAAAAACAAAATGCGTAAAGTAAATAATGAAAAGAAACGGAAAAAAAAAACAAAATAAAAAAAAAGAAAATACAAGTAGACTTCCAACACTCAGATGCACTTGTGAGTCTTGTGTTGCGTCGTTGGGACTGAAAATTTTGGTGGAAGCTTACCTATGATGATCTAGTATTTTTGAAGAAGTTCCAGAATTCTTCTGAGTTTTTGCCATGGAGAATCTTAGCCCACGATCTTACTTCCTCCTTTTTCTCAGCTATGACCTTGCCTTGACCATGAATAATCTTGACTCCCAAGTTTTGACACCCAGTCTTTTTTGGTCTTCAAGTCCCACGTTTTTTTCCAGCTTATTCTTCAAATTTCGCACCCATGTTTTCTACTTAGTTTACAAGTCGAGTAGCAAGTCTTGATACTCAAGGAAAAACAATAACTACCTTTCAACTTTGATGCTCTTTCTACCATCTTTCTTCGACTTTAGCTTGCATGTTTCTGCTTCTGTAGTTGAAACATTGTTTTTGTAATTGAAACCATTAGTAGTCGAAACACCTTTTTGTCGAAAAAAAATCTATTTTTTTTACCAACTATTACAAAATAAAGTTTAGAAACTTAGCTAATTTAACATAAATAATTATTTTTACACCCTAATAATTTTTTATTTGACAAATAGCTATTGAATTAAAAGAATGAATTTATAATTTTCAAATGATGGAATGGATAAAAAATTATCATTTTTTGGCAATTGTCCTTAACATCGTTGCTATTGTGACATGTTAGGCGTCTACTTGACACTATATACCATTTTTGTTGACAACGAAACCTATATTATATTGACCTTAAATATTTAATTTACAAAATTCTAATATATATATATAGTTTATACTGGAGATTAAAGTTTTTCAAATTTTAGAAGGTTAGTATAGGTTCCAATTGGTTTATAGTTTATGAATATTGAGTTATACTAAGTAGAAACCTAAAATGTCACGTTGTCAACGATATTAATGAAAACGACAAAGAGATTAAAAATTAGTTAATATATACACAGGGACGGACATTAGGGGGAGTGAGGCCTCGCCCCAATTTTTTTAAAAAAGTTAATAATAATAAGTTATTATGTATGATTTATTTTTTTTAAAATTTATTTAATATTTAGTGTAATATAAATAAAAATTCAACCTA
>NC_029788.2:26397566-26399300 GCF_000816755.2 Arachis ipaensis
AGTAACAATATTAAAAAAATCTGAAAAGATATTATTACTAATATTTTTTAATTAAATAAAATTTTTCAAATCTCATAAAGTAGATTTTTTTTCTTCTTGTGAGTGTCCTTCTTGATTCATTTGGTATTAATTCTCTCTATTTCAACTACTACAACTGAGAAATCTTTTTTAGCGATGAATATTGTGAAGAATAACTCATAAACACAAAATGAAAGATTAATTTCTTGCTACTTGTTTTTTAATTATATTGAAAAGAAAATTGCTAAAAAATTTGACACAGATTCTATTATCGATAAATTTTATGATACGAAGAATCGACCACTTCATTAATAAAAAGTACATACATATTTTTTGTACTTTAAAATATATTCTCTATCGATATGTTTTTGTAATACATTTTACATTATATAATTTTTTGTATAATTTTTTAATATTATATATGTTATTAACCCATCCAAAATAATATTTCTGGATCCGTCGTCTCTGTATATACAATATTTTTTCGTATTTCATGAGTCACAAATTTGTTCCTTTAATTTAGAGGCTATATTTTGTGGACTTCATTTTTTATTTTGGGGGTGATTTACCCGCTAATCAACTAAAATTAAAATTGATTCCAACAGAACAAAATTATATTGGTCTCTGATAATAAGAACTTAAGTAAGTTGCCACATTTAATTTAAAGAATATATGTGGGGTCATTGGCCACATTTGTGGGTTGTGAAGTGTCGGATTCCATTCCAACCCGATTGACCTTCATTTTCTGGCTATAAATACTAAAACAGATATTGATCAAGTGCATGCATTGAAGTGAACTAAAATGTGAGAACTTATTAAGAAAACATGAATGATGGAATGGAATTGAAGCTCATTGTTAATGGTGTTTGCTCAACAGCCTTGCATGAAGGGATAGTGAGTAGATCTGAGCCAAGGATGGCTTGCCGGTGACATCTCCCACTTTAGGGTGTTCATCAGTTGCGGCGAGCTAGCCTTGGTTCATGTTTGTTCTCTTTCCTCTCTTTTAAGACTTCTAAAGAGCAACCAATGATTTAATTGTTCTATGTTCATATATGCTTAATGTTATTAGGTATACACTAAAATCAGTTATTAAAATTATTATATTAATATAAAATATATATTAAAAATAAATTAAACAATATATATATATATATTTTTGTTAATTTTAATATACAAATAATATTTTTTATATTTTTTACAGGCAAACTACCTAAATTTATTTGGAAAAACTTTAATATCGACTAAAAGAATATCAAAATATTGAAACTAATAAAAGACTTTAAAAAAATAGTAATTGGTAAATGTTTAGAATAAGCACTTCTCTTGTTGTTGCTGCTGCTTTTTTTAATTTACCATCCAACTCACTCATACTGGTTAACTTGGAAGGCGTAAGGAGTTCTTTCTGGAATGAAGTTAAGTAGTTAACTGTTTTGACTCTGGTTTTGGTAAGTAATGCACATTTTGTTTCCAATAATTAACATGCTAGTTATTTAAACGACTAAATGCTCAAATTTATTTAAAAAATATCACTCATTTTTTAAATTGGTGTTCGAAAAGTTTTTTTAGTCAAATTCGTCCTATAAAAATTTTAAGTTAGTGATGTTAGTTTTTTCATCACTTTTATTGTTGACAACGTCAAAATTTTTTAATATAACATATTAAGTAATACCACACTAAATATAATACATATTTAACAATCCTAGTTAATTATTAACA
>NC_029788.2:26400636-26428096 GCF_000816755.2 Arachis ipaensis
ATAATAACTAATTCAAACTGTTTAATATATATTGTGGTGATACTTGATCATATTATATCAACAACAACATGAGACATGAGTAACGAAAATAATTAAAAAATATTGTAAAAATTAGGCACTATTTTTAGGTACCAAAACAATCGACTTTAATATCCCTCTTATTTTATATAATAACTAATTCAAACTGTTTAATATATATTGTGGTGATACTTGATCATATTATATCAACAAATTCTGACAACATGAGTAACGAAAATAATTAAAAAATATTGTAAAAATTAGGCACTATTTTTAGGTACCAAAACAATCGACTTTAATATATTACATCCCTCTTATTCAATGAGGAATAGTGGGACATCTTGAATACTTCTAAAATGTTCCAAATTCTTATGAAATTTATCATGACTCGATGTATTTAGTATACAACTTATGAAAAGAAACTACCAATTGCAGTCTTGACTTATTCTTCATGTGAATGTAATAGATCTCTTACAACGTTTTTACACTAGATATACGACACGTGCCACTCAATCAACCCTTTTTCTTTTTTTTCTAAATTCGGTTAGGGATTGGTATATAGAATCAAATTCTTAATTGGAGATTCTAAAGACAATTGCATGTTCATGTGCTAGATATACATCTATATATATAGATGGATAAGAATGCAAAATGAGCGCTCATTTAATTCACAATCTCAACAAAGCAGTCTCAACATTTATGTGTTTATTATATCTCCTCTAAAGTTTAAATTTTACTTTAGAGAGTAAAATATGATCTCTCACTATTAATTTTATAATTGAGACCAATAATAAATATAAAAGAAAAACTATTCAAGAGTAGAAGATCACACTTTATTCTCTAAAGTAAAATTCAAATTTTAGAGGATCCAAATCCTATTGAATGTACCACATTTATATAGACTATTAGATTTTATTAGATTAAAATCAAAGGTTAATATAAAAGAAGAGTATTGATAAACTATAATAAATACAGAATATTATAGTACATAAATAAATGCTTTAAATGACAATACTTTAATACATAATACTTTAAATAGCAATAAAATCTTTTATTATTAAATAATTAAATATAAAATATATAAATACAAAATATCTAAATATTTTTTATTTATTAAAATTAATTATTATACAAAATTTTTTTATAATATTAAAAAATTATATTAAAATAATATTTTAAACTGTAACATAAAAATATAAAATTATTAAAATTTTATTTTATATTATTTAATATTAATTTTAATAAATAAAAGATTTTGTTGCCATTATTTTAAAGTATTGTGTATTAAAGTATTGTTATTTAAAATATTTATTTATGTATTATGATATTCTGTATTTATTAGAATCTATCAATACTCTTCTTTTATATTAGCCTTTGATTTTAATCTAATAAAATCTAATGGTCTATATAAATATGGCACATTTAATAAGCACATAAGTGTTGAACTCATTTTAGACATACCCTCAACAAAAGATTCTACCAACTTCTGCCAACTTTTATTTATAATTGTATTTAATAAAAATATCTTAAAATATATTATGGAGATTTAATAAAATGAGAAATGAGTTCGAGTAATTACTCAAATATAGAATTCTAAATTATCTATTTAATTTATTTTGATTCACAAGATTGGGTTTTAAATTCTAATTGTTTAAATTAAAATCTTCAATTTCTTTATTTTTCAAATTATTTAAATTTTAAACTCCAATTACATGCCGTAATTAATTATTTGGGAAAGTTATACAAAATTCTTTAACAACTAAGCTTCATATATTTTTAAGTCAAATTTTATTATATTTATTAAACAAATTTTCAAAATTAACAATCTTCAAACAAGTAAAAATAGTAATTATTAGAAAGTGTTGACTTCTTAATATTGTTTTAATAATTATATTTAAGTATTACTTTTTTTTCTTTGGATACAATTATTAGAATTGTTTTAGATTATCAAAGATTATTAAGTAAATGAATAATGAGACTCAATTTCTTGAATAATTGAAGGTATAATTTTTTCAACAGTTAATATCTAAAGAACTAAAATGTTGATACAAAATATTTTAAGATTTTGAAACAATAAAAGGTATTGATACAAAGGGTTTTAAGATTTTGAAAATTGAAACAAAATAATTTTTTGTTAAAAAAATATCATTTTAAAACAAAACAAAATTTTGATACAAAAGTCAATGTAATTTTGTGACAAAAATGTTTTGGTTGCAAAAAATTACGACTTTTTTTAACAAACACGTGCTAGTTAAAAAAGATATTGAATTTTTGAAACAATATATATTTTGTTGCAAAAAATTGTAAGCTTTGGTAACCAAAATATATCTATTATTACAATATATGATTATTTTGTATTAATATTTAATTTTTGTTTAAAAAATACTATAATTTGTAATAATTTAAATTTTGCTACAAAATTTTTGTTATAAATGTTATATCTTTTTGGAGTGAGTAATTCAACTTAAACTTATTCTAAATACCCAAATTTATTTGTTAGATATTTAAAATACGCTTGATTTTGGATGAGAGAAATAAATTCAATAAATTGATAGTCTCTAGAATCAATATTTTAAGAATCATCACTTAAAAGTATATATATACAAATCAAATACTGAACAAGGGAAGACATATCCTCTTGGACAAGACACTGAAAGCAATTCTCTTAGACATAATCTCGCCATCTTCACTAACTTCGTTACAATATAGTTGCCTTTTTATTATTTATTAAATATAAATTTAACTATACATTGATTGATTTGTAGAGATGTCACTCAACTCGCGCAGTTTGGCTTATGAACTAATAATTCTATTTTAAGAAATTTATTACTTATAGAAACAAGAAAATTATTCCATAATTATAGATACTGAGAAGCAGCATGTAAAAGTTCACAAAAAATGTGAGACCATTTAACTATTTTTGTTTGAATTGTGGGAGTGCAAGAATCCATTCCTATTTTATCTACCTATAATAATGAGTAAATGGTTAATTAAAATAATTCATTTAATTTCAACTACTAATTTAATTAATCTCTCAAATTTTTACTTAATTAATCAAATTAGCACCTAAATAATTAACTAATCATTAGAGATGGTAAAAAAAATCCGCACTCACAAATACGTGTGAAAATTATCCACGATAGAAATGCTAATAAGAACTCACAAAATCTCTATGGAGTTGAAGAAAATAAATGAGGACAGAAAATGGGAGTGGAGATTAAAGTATCGATTCTACGGGATCCGCAAAATCTCCATAAAACAAAATTCACTTAAATGTTTTTATATATATAAGTTGTGCAAGTAATTTTAATTAATATGTTAAAAATTTTATGTGTGTTATTATGTTAAATTTGTGTTCGATTTAATATATTCAGTTGAATTGTATAATATTTTATTATGGTTATGTTAATTTGTTTTTAAAAAAAAACTAAAACTTAATGATATCTATGAATACCCGTGGAAAAAAATAAACAAAGATTCGCAACAGAAATAGAGCGAGAACTAAAAACATTTTACTAAACAAGGACGGAGAATGATAACTAAATTTTTATTAATAATAACTTTAATATTTGTTGATAAGACACATGATAACTAAATTTTTATTTTAAAACCAATTATAAATTCTAAAAATACTGTATCTTTCTCTTCCAGTTACGACTCCTGTCATTACAACTCCTGTCATTGACATCCCAGCCATTTATGCCATTATCACCACCGTTGTGACCACACAAACCTCTCTTTCCCATCCACTTCTATTTGTAGCTTTTAAACTAATAGGACATGAGATATATCTCCTTCCATTCTTAGTAACAAGCCAAGCCAATCTAGATTGACACATATAATAACACACCATTTTTTTTATAAGTTTTGCACTGAAACTCAGACCCAACCTAACTAAATCTTGGCTTTTGTTATATTGATAATGTCAAAATGATGATACATCCTAGTAGTATTAGGGCCATATCCAGCTTTCATGTTGTTGATCGAAAATATTTAGTTTCGAGAAATACATACTCGAAGTATAAATAGATTTCTATTTCAAGGCATGGAAATTGTATTGAGAAAGGTTTGTCGAGGAATGAGAGGCTGGAGCCAGTCAACGTAATCGATTGAGAAGCTAGTCAATGTGTTCAGTCAAAGAATTGAAGTCCTTTGAACTTAATCTTTTAGTAGTTACTCACGTTGTGCAAAAAAAAGCAGAAACGGTTACTTGAGAATTAGTTCATGTGGAAGTTATTCTTGAATCTGGTTGGTCAAAGACTTTTATAAATAGATAAAGGATTGATGAAGAAATGGTTGGAACTTTGCTTCAGAAAAATACTTAAACACACTCACATCCCAAAGACTTTCTGAGTTTATATCCGAGTTATTTTCTGTAGGGTTCCTTCTATTGTTTTCAAATTATATTTACATTTTCTGCAACTTTTACTTTTTTTGCAAATTTATATTTCAAGCAACATGTATCTTTCTTGTTTAATTTTAGGTTTCGATATTTTACTTTCAACTTTAAAAGTCCTTTGATCCAATCAAAGGCATTTTATTACTTTATTTAAATTCAATGCAATTTCTTTCAATTCCAGTCAATTTATTTTCAAAGTTTTATTTTGTTTATCTTTCAGATTTTCTTTTATTTTGTTCTATCAAAAAGGTCCTTTGATGCACTTTAAAGAACTGGTACTCACAGAAGAGTAGGTTTCATTTCCAAACCGCTAGATATCGAACCACTTTCGATTTTCTAAAAATCGATAAATTAAATTGGCACGCCCAGTGGGACAGTTTGAAAGTTTAAGTGTGTCAAATGATTGTGTGGTGTCATAGTGTATGCAATTAAGAAGTGGAAGAATTGTGTGCATGGCAGACGAAGTTTCAAATGTAAATGGTGGTTCATCTGCAAGTGACAGTGTGCCTGTAATTGCACAATCTTCGGCGGATGTAACTTCACATCCGGAAGGAAGTGTGTTGAATGAAAGTGCGGTAGTTACCAGTTCTCAAATAGGGAATAACGGGCATAATATTCGCCCACATGGTAATACATCACAAACTCAACCTCCAGTAACCGCTAGTTGGCCACCTTATGGCCTTCCTCCAGGTTACGTACTGCCAATAGGTGGTTTTGTTCCTTCAATTCGATTTGGAAGTACAATTTGGGCAAATAATGTTCAACTATTGCAACAACATCCTGAGTATTCTCGAGATTATTATGTGGGATCTACATCGAATACTTCTAATTCGATGACGGCATTTTGACAACACGTCGATGAAAGTCATCATGATTTGGTTAACTTTTTAACCCAACAAATAACTATAATCTTGAATCCTATGATGGCAGATCATGAGACGAAGTTTGGATGTCTCTCTAGGCAAATAGAGCGAATCGCTTGAATTGTCGATTATGATGAGGGTAATAGGCAGAATATGAAAGGAAATTATGAGGACATTGAAAATTTGTTTAAAAATGAAAATAATGATGCCCTCTTGGGCAGAGAAAATCCTCGAATGATTCGTCATGGCTAAAATGCTGATGACGTATTGGCTCGATTTCGAGCCAATCAAAGTGGTGAATGTTATCAAATCACGAGAATTGTTGAGGATGTACTTAATAGGGTTGGATTCAATGTGGATTTTATGAATAGACCTTATTTTGTCTTTGCTTTTTCTCCTGTTGTTCAAATGGCAGAGGTGCCTCGAAGGGTAAAAAATCCTAAAATAAATACAAAATTTGCTGGAAAAGTTGGTGAATCAACTATTGAGCATATTTTTTGATAATTAGTCGAGATAGGTAATTTGGCCAATGATAAGAATTTGAAAATAAATTTTTTTCCTTCTTCATTGACGAAGAATATATTTACTTGGTTTTCAAATCTTAGGCCTAATTCGATGGTGACTTGGGCACAATTAGAGAGTGCTTTCCATTCACAATTCTATAGAGGGGAGTTGAACGTAACAGTTACCGACCTGGTGGCTCTGAAACGTGATAATAGAGAAACAGTTGATGATTATATGATCCATTTCAAGAATGTTAGGAGTCGATGTTATGTATCTCTTCCTGAAAGTAAGGTAGTAAAGATAACGATTTTAAGCAATTCTTTATTTATGATTTAAAACTTTAGTAATTGAATAATAATAAGAATTTTATATGCTTTAAGTTGAATAATTAGATTTTTAACTTTATTTTATGATTATAAAGGAAATTGATTTTTATTACCTCTAATTACTGAATTAGAATACTATTTGAAAATAAATTGCAAGTTAATGAATAAATGATATTTTTATATATAGTTATTATTTGATTAAATTTGATTTTCAATTACTTTATTACCCAAATCCTAATTTTCTTCTAACACTAACCCTAAATTTCATTTTAACACTCACTCTCTCACCCTTTTTACCCAAACAGCCGCCATTATTCCTCACCCCTCTAACTCCTTCACACCCGTAACACAGAAATCCACACACACTGAGATGGAGAGAAAAGAAAGGAAAGAGAGAAGAGAGGACTGAATGGAGAAGAAGGAAGGGAGGGGGAGGACTGCCGCCGACGCGTCCTGCCATAGCCGCTGCCACCGAGCCGCCAAACCAAGCTGAGGAGAAAGGAGACCGAATCGTCGAGCAAGCTCGGTCGCTGCCGTTGGAGCCTGCATCATCACCGCCAATCAGTCACCATTATTGCTGGGTTGATGCCTCTAGCATCACCGCCGCTGCTGAGGAGCTTGAGGAGAGAGAAAACGTGATTGGGGCTCCGCTGCTACTGTCGTGGTTGTTGCTGTCATGCATGGTCGCTGGGAGCAGTGTTTACGCTACCGGAGTTCACCGCTAGAACTGTGGCTGCTTCATTCTTGGTCCTTTCACAGTACAGTAAGTTATTCTTGCCTTGGAGCTCTCGCCATTAGCGTTTTGTTATAGTTTATTAAGGATTTTGTGACATTAATGTCTCAGGGTTGAGTTACTGTTGTGTATGGTGTTTCTATGGCTATCACTGTTATGGAAAATTGTCGGATTCGATGCCGCTGAATTTGGCCCAATAGAAAAGAATTTTTAGACGCTTTTGGCTTTGTGGGTTTCGACTAACTGAGGTAGGGGTTTTGTTAAAGTTTATTTTATATTACAGAATTGTTATAAATAGATATTTATGTGAAAAATATACTTCTGTTATTATGTTTGTCTTATGGATGTGGATGTTCGCTGATAAAATATACTTCTGTTATTATGAAAAGGGGTTTTTCTTGATTTTAGAATTAATTTGATAATTAAAATAGATCGACATTGAAAATGAATTGGTTTTGGAGGCGGTTTGATTTTGAATTTATTGATTTTATAAATGATTTAATATTGGAGCTGGTTGATTTTGAAAAAAAGACTTATTATTGGAAATGGTCAGATTTTGGAAAATGGTTGAGATTTGGAAATGAGTTTGATTTATTGGAAATAAATTGAATTAGAGAAATAAATTGATTTTGAAATGGTTTGACATCGAACTTGATCTGATATCAAAGTTGGTTTAAAAATTAGAAAGAAATGGATATTTGATAATTGTTTGATATTGAAGCTGATTGAGAACGGTTGGAAAATGTAGTTTTGAAGGGACCCATAAGGGTGGCATAGTCCGAATTTTAGAGGAGATGCTGCTCAAATTTTTATAAAAATTGGAGACTTCGTTTAAAGTGGTTATTTAGAACGATTGAGATTTAAGAATTATATGATTTCTTTCTGAGTTATTAAGAAAAAGATTATGTTTTGAGTTTGAATTATTAATGAAAGGAATGGAAGGAATGATGATGTTTGAGTTTGAATGAAGAACGATGAGATTATGATTTTAAAAGTATGATTTTTGAATGAATTGAATGATATTGAGAAATGGATTTGAAAATAAAATTTGAATTTGCTTAAGAGTTGAGACCTCGGATAAAAGGCAGTGGCGTTATCCACTTGCTCCAGGAAAAAGATGAGGAAGAAGAATGAAGAAAACTGAGTCTGGTTATGAAATTGAATGAATATGAAAAATGAGACATGATTGAGGATGATTGATGACATGTCTATGTTTTCTCTCTGGTTGTAAGGGTGACAGGACACCTATTCCCTCTAATGGTGACAGGACACATAATTCCTCTAATGGTGATAGGGCACATAATCCTTCTAATGGTGACGGGGGATGTATTTCCTCTAATGATATTAATGCGCAAAGAAGAGACAGTGTCCGAGTTAGCTACCATACATGTCGGGTTTGGCTATATAATCGACAAATGAGCTCATTAGCCATAGGGCAAACACTCATCATATGCATTTGTATGCTTTGTTTGAGTTGAAATTTGTTTTGGTTTGCCTGACTGCTTAACTGTCTTTAACTGATATCTGAGCTACTTGCTGTAACTGCTATCTATACCTGTGTTTTTCTTGTCTGTTTTGCCTGTGATTGTTCTGGTATGGTACTTTTGAGATTGAGTTTTGGTGCTGAATTGATGATAGTGTTAGTTGATTGCGTAATTGGTTTCTGATTGAGATTTAGTAAAGTATGAAAAATCAAGCTGGTTCAGCCTAGACTTAATGAACCTATGTTTGGAATAGATTAGTCATTCATACTGTTAAGAAACTCTTAAGATTCTTTTATAAGAAAAGTGAGTTTTGGATTTTTGGATACTTAACTGATTTCTTTTAAAAAGGTTTTGAATTTTTTTTTGTGGTTAAACCATCGGTTTTTAAAAGATTCATAAGACAACGATAATCACTGAGTTTGAAAAACAGTTTTCTTATTAAATATCTTCTTATGAAAATTCTGAAACTCCGTGGTGAGACCGTGTGGTTACGTTCTCACGCCCTACAGTTTTATCTTTTCAAGGTGGACGAAGAAGCTTACGGAGTTTTAGTTAAGTACTTAGATATGCTGTTTCTGTTTGTTGACACATGTTATAGATTTATCCCTCGCCCTTATTATTAAAATGTTGTAAGAGGGATAGGAGTTGTATGTTTTATATATATATTATATTTATTAGCTACTTATGTAAGAAGTCTTGTATATAAATATATGTTTGTTTGTTTTCAAGATAAAGTAATTTTCTGGTTTTCAAAGAAATCAGTGATACGATTTCGAGTCAAAGGCTCCTATTTTATTATTAAGTATATGAAGTAGTCGTAATACTTCTTACTATAAGAGTGGCACAGTCAGAAGCGTGACATTTAGGTAGTAAGAGTGTTATAGGGTGCGCCAGGTTAAAATTCTCCAAAAAGAAAAAGAAAAGTATAAAAATGAGAGAAAATCGAAAAGTAAATCTTTTTCTCGAAAGGAAAAGGTGTCATATGTCGCAATGGAGTCCTCGAGTGAGGAATCTGATTTTGAAACAGAGGTCGATTTGGCTGAATTGAAGAAAGGGTCACCTTATGTTTGTTCTTTACTTAAGAAAATCTCGAATGTTGATAAATCGAATGATTCGAAACATAAGAGTGGGAAAAATATAGTTTTGATATTTTGAAATCAGATCAAATATTTGATGTGTTGCTACAAGATAAACAGTTAATCTTGCCAGAGGGCAGGACACTGCTTTTAGTAAAAGATTTAAAGGGGAAACCTTACTGTAAATTTCATCAACCAACTAACCATTTGACTAATAATTGTGTCTGTTTCAGAGACTTGATACAAGAAGCAATCATGGAATGAAGGTTGAAATTTGATGAGGGAACGAAGGAGATGAAGGTTGATTCCAATCCCTTCGACGCCAGAACTAGTTTTGCTGAACCATATTTTGGTGTTAATATGGTTGATTTTTCTTATGATTTCGATAATGCTCTAGGAGACTTCGAAACTAATGTTCGAGTAGTTTATCCCGAAGTTGGTGATGGGATTTTGGATTTCTTAATGCAACAAAAATTGAAAGATCGAGAAGTATCTTTGTGTCCTTGATATAATGCAGTTTTCGATGCTGAAGCTGAGGCAATTTTTGAGAAAGAAGGAATGAAGAGAGAGTTGGCTCATAAAGAGGAACAAGTTCGATAGAGACAACCGACTCGAAGAGTGGAGGGACAGAATTCTGGTGTTCTTCAAAAGAAATATTTTTGCACCTTTGAGCCGTTCACAAGCTGTAGGTGTACAATAGATACGAAATTGCCAAGAATTTTGTAATAGAGATGCACACTACCGGCGTAACCCACAATGGGGTCATCGAGGTTTTCCTTGGGGATGTTATCCTTATTTCCAGGGTTGAGCCAGAGGAAACTAAAGAGGAAGGAGTGGACGTCAGGTACAGAGGATATCTCAAGCTGATAGAGCCAAGGGGGCAACTCCTTCTGCTCATTCCTGAGTAGTATTCCTGGCTGATAGGGAAATAATCCCGAAAGAGATGCCGTCTCCTACTAAATTTGGCAAAAGGAAGGCTGTGATGGTGGCCCCAGAAGTTAGCAAAGAGAAAGATGCTAAATTAGATGAAGAGTATTTTGAAGAAGGTGACAATGAGATGGTAAGTACCATTTCAATTATTCCTACTGAGTATCTCGAAGAGTATGAAGGGAATCCGAACGAAGATTATGATGTAGAAGATGAGAAGATCTTTTCATTCATTTGATATGAGGATGAATTAGGCTATTTCCAGAGGCCTACTGAGAAACAAAAGTCCCATCTTCGTCCGCTATATATAACAGCTTCTATGAGCAGAATCAGTGTAAACAAAGTTCTGATTGATGGAGGAGCGGCAATAAATTTGTTGCCAGAAAGAATGTTAATAAAAGTGGGGAAGCATCCTGATGATTTGATTCCTACCAATATTTCTGTAACGGATTATAGCAGAGTATCTACTCCTACGAAAGGGTGGTAACTCTTAGTGTGCGAGTTGGAAGTTCTTATCGAAATACTGTCTTTATGGTTGTATCTTCGAAGGCCAGTTACAATGCGTTATTGGGATGCGATTGGATTTATGGTGTCGGGGTTATACCGTCCAATGTGAATCAAAATGTCCTTCTTTGCACAGATGAAGGAAAACCCAAAATAATCAAGGTAGATTCGAATTTATATGTTGAGCAATTGCATGTTGACTCGAAGATATATAATAATAAGTTAAAACTGTTAAGTGTCGACAGGGTACTCAATTCTTTCAATTGTGAAGCTTGTTTCTTGACTTCGAAAGGATTGAACGTGAAGCTTCATCGTCCACAACTTGATATTTCCCTAACTAGTTAGGAGTGATAGGTTGCGTAGGTGGTGGTTCGAAGACATCTCTCGATGACTGCTGAACAAGATGTCTCGAATTACCTGGTAACTTTGAATAATTATATAGATAGTTTCCATTCTGTTGAAAATTAAGGTGATTCTACTAATGAAGTCGAATCATGTAGGAATTTCAATTCAGATATTTCATTAAGTAGGACAGATTTGATTCCTTCAATCGAATTTAGGCATAGTTTAGGTTCTTATTGTTTTTATGTTCCTTGTAGTGTTATCTGTCAGGCTTCTTTCGATATAGCTAAAGCTCATTGTACTGAAAATGATTCAATTGATGATTTGGTTAATAATAAAGTTTGTTTCATTTCAAGTGAGCTTATTGATTTATCTTTTGATTGTATTTATGATTTGGAGCCTTTGGGTTTCGAGAAATATTCAATAAAAGATGATGACGTGACAAAAGGTTTCGAGTCGCAAGATCCTCTTGAAGAAGTTAATTTGGGATCTAATGGTTACGTTCGACATACTTATGTTTGTAAGAAACTTGATGAGCCATTTCAAACAAAGTTGTTGAGTCTTTTAATTGAATAGAAAGACTGTTTTGCTTGGGATCATCATGAGATGCCTGGTCTTGATCGTTTTCTTGTAGAACATCGATTAGCATTGAAACTGTTTGCTAGGCCAATAAAGCAAACACCACGACGCTTTGCTCCTAAGATCAATCAGAAAATTAAAGAAGAGATTGAACAATTGATTAAGGCAAAATTCATTCGAACTGCTCATTATGTAGAATGGGTATCAAATATTATTTCAATAATGAAAAAGAATGGAAAGCTGTGAGTATGTATTAATTTTTGAGATTTAAACAATGCTACTCCAAAAGATGAATACTTTACGTCCGTAGCAGATATGTTGATCGATTCTGCAGCAGGCAATGAAATCTTAAGTTTTACGGATGGTTCTTTGGAATATAACCAAATCTTCATTGCTGAGGATGATGTATCAAAAACTGCCTTTCGATGTCCTGGGGCATTAGGAACATATTAATGGGTAGTAATGCCTTTTGGTAAATGCTAGTGCAACATTCCAACGCGCCATGAATACCATTTTTCATGAGTTTATTGGGAAGTTCATGGAAGTTTATATTGATGATGTTATGGTTAAATCAAATTCGATAAACCAACATCTCGATCATTTAAGGCAGGTATTTAATACAATGCGTAAAAAAGGGTTGAAAATGAATCCTTTGAAGTGTGCATTTGGTGTGTCTGGAGGAAATTTCTTGGGGTTTATTGTTCATAAGAAAGGAATTACTATTGATCAAAATAAAGCTAAAGCAATTCTAGATTTTCCTCCTCCAGAGTCGAAAAAGGAAGTACAATATTCCCATGGAAAGGTTAATTACCTTCGACGGTTCATATCAAACCTTTCTAGCCAAACTCGAATCTTTCCATCTTTAGTTAAGCTTAAATATGAGTCACAATATGAATAGACAGAAGAACATAAAAAATTGTTTGAATCAGACAAAGTTTACTTGTCCAAAGCACCAGTGATAGCGATGGTCCATTCCCATGAGCCTTTGAAATTGTATATTGCAGCATCTACGAATATTATTGAATGCATGTCGGCTCAGGATAATAAGGAAGGATGTGAGAGAGCCATCTATTATCTAAGTAGAGTGCTAACTGATATCGAGACAAGATATTCTCCCATTGAAAAGTTGTGTTTGTCTTTGTATTATGCTTGTACAAAGTTGAAATGTTATATGGTTGCAAAAACTGTAAAAGTAATTGCACAGACAGATTTGATTAAATACATGTTATCTTATCCTATGTTAAGAGAACAAGTAGAAAAGTGGATGCTTGCTTTAACGGAGTTCGATTTGCAATATGTGCCAGCTAAGGCTATGAAAGGTTAGGTCATTACAGATTTTCTAGTAGATCGACTGAACAATCTCAATGACCAGGGGGCAAATATGGTCAATGTAGTTTTCGATTGTTGGAAACTGTATTTTGACGGTTCGAAACACAAGGATGGTGCCGGAGTTGGAATTTTGATTATTTCTACAGAAGGTACCCCATTAGAATTTTTTTTTTTGAATTAAAATATCCTTTTTCGAATAATGTCGTTGAATATGAGGCTTTAATATTGGGTTTAGAAAATTTGATTAGTAAAGGAGCATTAGATGTTCAAATCCTTAGGCATTTCCAATTGGCATTGAAACGGTTATCAAAAGAGTTTAAGTGTAATAACAAGTTACAAAAGTATTTATCAATAGCATGGGAGTTGTTAGTGTCTTTTTGAAAAGCATCTTTGGTTCATATTCCGAGGATTCATAATGAGATTACTAATGAGTTGGCTCAAATTGTATCAAAATATAGAATACTCCCTGAAACTTTGAAGAAGTTGGCAAAGTTCGTCAAATTTTGATACCTATTGAAGAAAGAGAGGTTTTGATTCTGGATGAATGGGATGATAATGATTGGAGAAAAATAATTGCAGAGTATTTGAAAAATCTGAATATTCGGGTGGATCGAAAAGTTAAGTTAAAAGATATGAATTTTGTATTGATGGCTGATGAATTTTACAAGAAAGGCGTCGATGATAGCCTTTCCAGATGTTTAGGTCAATCGGATATAGATATTGCCCTTGGAGAATTCCATAAAGGTATATGTGGTGCTCATCAAGATGGAATGAAAATGAAATGAGCACTCCAAAGAGATCGAGTGTATTGGCCTTCTATGATTAAAGATTGCATCGATTATGCAAAAGCATGCCAGGAGTGTCAACGACACGGAGTGATACAACAGATTCTAGCCTCTGAATTACATTCCATTATTAAACCATGGCCATTTCGAGAATGGGCTTTGGATTTGATTGGAATAATACACCCACCTTCATCGAAGAATCATAAATTTATCCTAGTGGCAATTGATTATTTTACAAAATAGGTAGAGGCTGTTCCTTTGATAGAAGCAGGTCAAAACAAAATTATTGATTTCATAGAGTAATGGAAAAATTGTTGAAAACCCTTGTGAACCTTCTTACTATCAAAGAAAATTGAGGTGGAACCTGGAATTCAAGAGAAGAACTTAAGATGTCAAACAAAAGGTTATTTAAATCACTCTATGCAACCCATTCGTCAGTAGTATGGGTCAATAGCCTAAAAACAGAGGTTAATTGCTCGAGAGTTGTAGGAGTAAGATTTGCAGAGAGAGTTGGAGTTGGAAAATCCTTTGTGATCGGACTCGAGACAGGAATTTCTTCTTCTTGAAAAATTTAGTCAAGATGGCTACAAGATTAGCCAAGTCAGCATATGGAAGATCAGAGGTTGTGGCTGGAACTTCCTTTGAACGAACAGGGCATTGTGAAGAAGATGATTGGGTTGATTCTATTGGACTTGGAGGATGTTGAGGAGAAGGTATGGTTTCTTTGGTTTCTCGAAAAGGTGCGTTGAGGGTTTGTGAAATCGAGGAGTTAATAATAAGGTTGAAATTAATGGGAGAAGAAGGAGCAGAATTGTTCATAGCTTGAACAGAAGGAGATTTTTCTTGGCTCCGATCCACCAGATTTTGTTCTTCAACATTCGATGGGGGAATAACTTGGATGGGATCGGCCATGACAATGATTGCATGAGTAGAGGAATGAGGTTCCTGAAGTCCTAATTCGTGTTGGGCTCCTTGCTTTTCCGGTTCGACTTGTGCAATCGATGAGGAGGGAACAGATTGAGCAGCCTTCCTAGCCTTTGTCATGATAGAAATGTTTATAAGTAAAAGAATTCGAAATTGATGAAAATAGGTTAAATTGGTGAAACAGTTGTACCTGAGCAGGTTTGCTAGGTTGGAGATGTGGGAATGAAGAAGTCTCTGAGGAGTCATCTAAATCAGAACCATCGGAGGATGAGGAAAAAATGTTTGGTTGGGATGGTTGTTGACTCTCATCGGAAGTGCTTTCACTTGATTGTGGTTTCTGAGTTAAAGATTGAATAATTCAATGCAAAGTTTGTTAAAATATATATGGATAATGATAAAAGTTTGATAGAAAGAATCGATTAAGAGTTTACCTTTACAGATTTGGAGGTTCTGGTCGAAATTTTTTGGACTTCTTGTTTTGGTTGTTTGGGTTTTACAGAAGCTTCGATTTTCCTTTTTGGAGCTTTTTGGGTGAGGCTTCAGTCATCTAGAGAGTTATAATCACAAATTCTTTGATTTCATCCAAGGTACGATTGTATCGAGAGTAGTAATTGTTCCACCACTCGATGAAAGATTTGGTAACAAAGGCACTGCGAACATAAGATAAATGAGAATAGTTACCTTGATGTATATGGTTGACATCGAGACATCCTTGAATGTCTTTTTTTTTATTTGAATTTGAAATGACAAAGAGCATTGTCTTTTCGAGGAACATGTGATGGAAGAGTTTGGGAGAAGCCCATTTATCTTGCAATGTAATGAGGAGAATGGAGGGTTACTTTAAATTGCTCTTTCTTGTATTGAGGTATTTCTATCGAAAATACCTGTACAACAAGGAAATTGGCCCAAGTGGCATTGGCTACCTCATTATCTTCATCGTCATAAGGGAAAAAGAGATGTTCAAACCAAGCTGGTCCGCAACCTCGACGTAAGAAGGGGATAAACGTTAGTTCTTCATTCTGAAAGCTTTTACATGAATGAAGTAGTGAGAATACAGCTCAAAAAAGGTCTTCGGTCGAATTGACATCCTTGAAATTTGGTTGAAAGGGGACTAATCGAAAGCCTTCGACGTGTTACTTTTTTGAAGTGTTTCCCCCATTTTGTTTCACAAATTTTTCGAAAATGGCATTTAGCCAGATTTGTAAGAGACAAAGGGGATAACTCACACTAATCGAGGATCTATTTCGAAGACAGTCAACTAAGTGCCCCCATTTCATCATATAAATGCCCCAAGTTTAACTAGGCCAAGTTGAACTTGTAACCCTTATGGAGTAAGGCATCCAGTAGAAGGAACAATTTTTGTATTTGAATGCTCCTTGAACAGAAGACAATGGCATTTAACCAATAATATAAGAAAGCAACCTTTCTTCATCCGTTGCAGGATCATCTCCATGGCCCATATTACTGTTGATGAAATCACTATAAGAATTTTTGTGAATTATCTTATAGGATTTTGTAGGTTTGGTATCGAATGTTGCATCGGGATAGTTTGTCGAAAGTCTAGTAATGGCGGCAACATCAAATAGTGTGGCCCCACCATCCCGCAAGGAAGGTGAAAATTGTTAGTGGTCTTATTCCAGAAACACAATGCAGCTCTAATCATCCAGTGATGAGTAGTGGGTGTGAAGTAAGAGAGACGAAGAAGATCATGAATACCCTATGCTCTCCAAATATTACCTTTTGCTGGTTCGACGCATTGATACCAGGCAAGGAAGTCAGTATTTCGAGAGGTGATCTTAGGGTTGTTTCTGAAGGATTTCTTGTGATCGATGAAGGGAGCAATGAAAATGTCCTACTTGACAAGTGAATCTTCTTCTTCGGCACTTGGAAAGAAATGGACATTCTTTTTAGTATGCTCTAGAATCTATAAGGGGCCAACAAAACAGCAAGTCTCGTCTTCAGCACTGAAAGGGATGAGAATCCTTTTTTTAGAAGGCAAGCTTTTAGGATCCTCAATGATAATATCATAGAATCAAGTTAATATTTGCAAATCAGACTATTCAAAAGTTTTGGTGGTGGTGTGTTTGCCTTTGTCTTGAGTAGATAAAATTTTTGGAACAGAGGAAGAAGCCATTGATAGGAGTGTAAAGAAATTCTTAAGGATCGATTTGGTTACAAAGAGGAGAATTTGCACAGAAGAATTCAGAAATAGAAGGTAAAAGAATTTTTTGAAAAGAAAGGTGAAAGTTAAGCAAGATTAGTAGAGAACTGAGAGAAAACACTAAAGTGATTAGAGTGTATACACTTTCGGTGAAGGTTCGATGCTCGATTCTTTGTTTCTGGCTTTCACGAACTTTCTTCTTGCAAGCCTAATTGTACTTCATTGTGAAATTTGAATTAGTGGAATCCAGTATATTTTTTCTTGGAAGAATTTATTTACTTTTAACCAAGTAGGTAAAAGCATTTAGCATGTAGTTGCATTCATATAGATAAGTTGCATTGTGTAAGTCTCACAATTTTTCCTTCACTCTTTTGGTTCCCTTGAGTTTAGTATGAGGACATGTTAATGTTTAAGTGTGGAGAGATTTGATAAACCACTATTTCATGGTATATTTTGGATTGAATTGAGTGGGTTTTGTCAACTATTCTCACACTTATTCATGTAAATTGCATATTTTTAAGTTTTCTTCCTAATTTTGTGCTATGATTGAAAACATGCTTCCTAGGCCTTTAAATTGCTAATTTTTAATCCTCTGTTATTATCATTCGATGCCGTGATATATGTGTTAAGTGATTACAGGATTTATAGATCAGGAATGGCATAAAGCATAAAGAGGAAGCATGCTAAAGTGGAAGGAACACAAGAATTTGAAGATTTGAGAAGTTGGAAGCGACGTGCACGCATGGCTGAAGCGTACACGTGATCAAGCAATCTTCCAAGCGACGCGTACGCATGGCTGAAGCGTACGCGTGACCAGGAGCGTCGTCCACTGACGCGTACGCGTAACCTTGTGCAGAGCCCACCAACGCGTACGCATGGCTGACGCGTACGCGTGACGAGCATTACGTGCTGCAATTAAAGGAATACGCTGGGGGTGATTTCTGGGCTGATTTTGGCCCAGTTTCAAGCCCGAAAATGCATACTAGAGGCTGGGATGGAGCTGAGACTGGACACATTTTTCACTTTAGCTTAGTTTTTTAGTTTTGAATTCTAGTGAGAGAAACTCTTACTTCTCTCTTAGGTTTTTGGTATTCTTAGTTTTACTTTCACTTAGATCTTGAGAGAAATTGCTGTTACTTTCATTTTCTAGTCATTTTCCTTATAGTTTTCTTCTTTAATTTTTTTAGTACTCTTTTCTATTTCGTTAATTGAATTCATATTTGGATCTTGTTACTATTGAATTTTGTTAATTCATTGAGTTATTTCCATATTAATTGTTATTGCTTATTTTGTTCTTGTTAATTATTTTCAGTGGTAATTTGAATTGGATTATTTTCTAGTTTTTATCATGTTTTTTTTATTTTTGCTCACCAAGTGTTTGAGAAAATGTCATCCAATATCATGGAATAGATTTCCTTGCTTGGTTTGGGATTGAGTAATTGGATCCACTTGAATTGTTATATTCAAGTATTGATTGGTAACTGAATATTGTTAATTAGCTTGAAACTCACCAACTCTAGTTCTTCTTTATGAAGTGACTAGGACTTGTGAGCTAAAGTTAATCGTTTCACTTAACTTTTCTTCAATCGTTAGAGGATAACTAAGTGAGAGCAATGAGCTTTTACCATCACACTTGGGCAAGACAATAAGGATAGAAATTCTGATTCTCGCCCCGAACCAAGGCCTTTTTATATTGATTAATTACCAACTCTTGCTAGTTAACTGTTGCTCTAATTTTCTAGTTATTTATTTTTCTTGTTCTCAACTTCAAAAACCTCTAGGAAAATCATAACCAATATTTTACATCTTGTGTCAACTCCTAGGGAAACAACTCGGGATTCTACTCTCAGATATCGAATTTAATTGTGACACACCTTTTAACTCTGACTAGTGGAAATCTCGTCAGTTAAGACTATACGCACGACGTTGATTTGGAAGAAAACTTTTTGGTAATCTTGACCGACATTTATCCGCTTGCAAGTTTTGGCGCCGTTGCCGGGGAGTTACATATGTGTGCTAAGTTATTGGTTGGTGTAAATATATTCATATTTGCATAATTACATCTTTTATTTGTGTGCTTTTTGGTTATTAGTAGTATTTATTAGTTATTTTGATTAATATATTTTATTTCCATGAGTTCTATATTTCTTTTATTGAATGACGTGTTCGTTACCAGATCCGAGCTTAGCCCCATTTGATTCTGAAATTGAAAGAATCGTTTCACTTATTACCCGAGGTTGAATCCAAAGCGTCATTTGAGGAAGAAACTAAATCCTTTCCCACTATATCTATTGACACCTCTTCCATTGATTTAGGTACCGATACTATGGCCGCTCCTAGAAGAATCACTCTGAAGGAGGTGAGAGCTTCGGATTTTACTCTTCAACCATTTCAAGCGTGTCATCCGAACTTGAATGCATATTTTGAGCTAAAGACCTCATTGATTAATCTACTTCCTAAGTTCCACGGTCTACCCGCTCAAGATCCCATCAAGCACCTTAGAGACTTCCAAACGGCTTGTTCAACTGCTAGGCGATATGGTGCGGATGAGGTTGCCATTTGGTTATATGCCTTTCCATTTTCTCTTGAAGGAAGGGCAAAGGAGTGGTTCTACACTCAACCCGAGAATGTTGTCACTAATTGGGATTTGCTTAGAAGAGAATTTTTGGATAAGTTCTTCCCACCGGAGGTCACGGATAGATTGAGGAAGGAAATCTCTTGCGTCATTCAAGGTGAATTAGAAATTCTCTATGACAATTGGGAACGTTTCAGGAAGCTCTTTAATTCGTGCCCCCATCACATGATTAACGAGTTGGTACTTATTAGTTACTTTTTCCAAGGCATGAAGCCTCAAGATAAGATCCTTTTGGATGCTTCGAGTAATGGCTCTTTGACAAAGTACAAGACGGCGACGGAAGCGTGGAAACTTATCACTGATTTAGCCGAATCTACTCAACATGCAAGGCACAGGAATAATCATCCCAAAGCTATTGCGGAAGTTTCCTCTAGTACTGAGTCTGCCCTCACCAAGACTTTGAGAGAGATGACCAATATTCTCAAGCAACTCCAACTCAATCAACAATAATCTGCACCTCCTCCACAACAACAATGTCAATAGTTAGTCCCTCAGAGAGTGTGTGGGATTTGTGCTTGCTATTCTCACTATACCGATGAATGTCCACAAATCCAAGAGGACAACACCTTGGCGGCTACCAATGCTTATTACAACCGTCCAAATAAAGGGTACTATCAACAAGGCGGTAACTATAATTAGGGTGGTAACTACAACCAAGGTTGGCAAGACAATCCCAATCAAGGATGGAGAGACAACTACAACTAAGGAGGAAGAGACAATGGTGGAAGCCAAAGGTGAAATAATAATTACCAACAAAATCGGTATCAACAAAACCCTCATTACCAACAACAAAACCAAAGTCAAAGGTACCAACCACCTTCCCAAAGGCAAGCTCAAATCACCCAACCACAAGCCCCACAAATTACCTATCTTTCTTCTTCCTCCAACTAAGATGAAACGCTTCGCTCTCTTCTTCAAAGGCAAAAAGAGCTTCAAGCCACAGTTGCCTCTAGCATCACCGGTCTCACCTCGACCATCCAAGCTCTTATATCCTGTATGGAACCACTGACAAACCCCAATTTGAGGATTTATCTTGTGATGATTTCAGGGGTTTTATCAATGATTCCACACACTTTCTATATGAAAATACAAGATTTTGCATTCCTTTCCTAGTTGCGCCTCATGAATGAAAACATGCTTATTTCGCACTAAAATAGATACATTTCTAATCTTCTCTTGATGCCATTCGATGCCGTGACTTGTGTGTTAAGTGGTTTCATGATATAGAGTAGGAATGGACCGAAAGAGAGAAGGAAGACGGGTACAAAGGAAGGAAGCATGAGGATTAAGCTTTGGAGGTTTCCGCATGGGCGCGTGCGCGCACCTTGCGCACCCGTGCGGATAGGGCAACGTGGAGCCAAAGCCAAGAGCCGGCTTGAGAAGCGGCTAAGCCAGGATCTTCATGGGCGCGTACGCGTACATCACGCGTCCGCGCACATTACAAGACGTCTCAATCATCAATGCCATCACCCTTAGATCCGGTACACAACTAAAAGAGAAGGAAGCAAAGGACCCAAGTCCTATCACAACCGCCCAAGAGGAAGAGAGAATAGGTATAGAAGAGGTAGTGGAAGAGGAGACACCACAAGCCATAGTTGAGGATGAAGCCCAACCAACAAGGGAGACAACCAAGGCCAAAAGAACCTTGGAAGAAGAAATTGCTCAACCACTTCCATTTCTACCCATTGGCATGAGCCCCTTCCGGCTTGTATATGGTAAAGCATGTCACTTACCGGTGGAGATTGAACACAAAGCTTATTGGGCCGTAAAGGAGTGTAATACGAGCTTGGGTGGGGCCGGAGTAGAGAGAAAGCTTCAATTGGCGGAATTAGAATGTATGAGATTGGAAGCTTATGACAACTCTAGACTCTATAAGGAAAAGTTGAAAGCCATCCATGACAAGAACATTAGGAGAAGAGAATTCCAACCCGGTGACCTAGTCCTTCTCTACAATTCAAGGTTGAGATTACTACCCGGAAAGCTTAGATCAAGGTGGGATGGGCCCTACCAAGTGGAGAAAGTAGAACCTTATGGAGTCTACCACTTGCGCCACCCATTGAGTTATGCCACCCCTGTGCCTCTCCTGTGCCCCCAGCCCAAGCGCATGGACGCGCACGCGACATGTGCGCGCGCGCGCGCCCCTAGTCACCTTACTCCCTGCGCAAGCGCGCACCGCGCGCGCACCGCGCGCGCACGCGCCGATACTCGACGCCACCTTTAAGAAGGGCACACTGACCCCTTCATTCTCATTCCGCTTCTCTTCTTCTTCCACATCCTTCTCCATCTCACAAGGTATTATACTAGGCCCCCTCTTAGGCCAATAATCTCTTGTGGTTCTTATTCATTTAGTTGCACCATCTTTTAGGTAACTTCTTTCTTCCTTTTTTTTCTTCTTCTCTCTTTCTTCCTTCTTTCTCTAGTTACTCCCTTGGGATGTCTTTGTTCTCCCCTCTCTTTCAATCCCATTCTTCATGGGCATCTAGGCCCCAAACTCACTTACATGAGTAGATGAATAGTGTTGCTTACTTTTCTTGCACTCAATATGCATTATAATCATTAATAATGGATTGTGGAAAGTTACATTGCTCTCATTTTCACATAATCACATATTACTTGAGGGATGCACACCAAGTGTTCGATGAAAGGCACACTTGAATTTTGGACTCATTGTGACTACCTTGCCTCTCACCAATCACTTTTGAGTGCATCCCCACTTTCCACAAACCATTCATCCCCATTTATGGTCCCTAAGGGTGTGTGCTTCTCATGCCTCTTCCTTGCATGCTTAAACTACCCTTGCACCACATGAAAATTATTTGCCTTGCTCTTCACACATTATCCTAGTTACGTGTTGCAGCTGTCATGTAACGAAGATACCCATATTCTATGGCATAACTTTCATTACATAGAGCTCATGTATCTCCACTTCTTTGGGTTTGATATTTTTCCTTTCTTGCTTCCACAGGATGGTCATCAAAAAGGACAACGGAAAAGGCCCCAAGAAGCCAGCTTCCAATAAAGCACGCCAAGAACTAACGGCGAGGCCCCTCCTGAAGAAGACCAAGGGCCCCGTTGACGTTCTAGAGAAGGACAACCCTCCTAAGGATTCAAACAAGTTTCCCAACCGTTACTGCGAACTTGTTTACTCCAGAATGATTGAAAGGAATTACCATCCGGAACCCCTCCTAGTCTTACCGGCTCACCTCAGTCCAATTGTGATGCCACAAATTGACCGGAGGCAATGGAGGTTCCTCTTGAGGCAACCAACGGAGGCCAATCTCTCTTGGGTGGTGGAATTTTACTCCAACTTCCACTCACCTCATCTCACATCCATATTTGTGCGCCGAAAACAAGTGTCGGTCACAGTGGAAGCCATCCGAGAAGTCCTTGGGATTGCACCGTCAACGGATGCATATGACGCCTACCAAGAAGTCTTGGCTACATGCGTTGACCGCGCATTCGATTGGAGCGCGATCCTCCGCGTCATTGCTTTACCCGACGCATTTTGGATTCGGGGGACCATAAAGCGAAGACCCAAGGGTTTAGATGTTCGCCACCTCACTCAAGAAGCCACGGCTTGGGCCCAAATTCTAGCTCACTACGTGCTCCCGAGCACACATGGGTCATCCATCACCACCGAGCTTGCCTTATTGATATGGTGCATCTTGACCGAGAAACCGGTCAACGTTCCGCATGCCATCCGCCAATCCATGGGGCGCATTCATGCCAAGGGAAATCTACCATTTCCCGCTTTAGTGACGGCATTGACTCTTTATGTCCATTATTTGGTGTATTCATGCATTTATATGATTGAGGCCATCATTTCATTAGCTCACTCACCCAAGTGGCCTTACCTTCTATCTTTCTTTGTTAGCCAAACTTGAGCCTACGATTAACCCACTTTGTTCTTAATTTAGCACATTACAAGCCTTAAAGCGGAAAACAATAAAAGTCCTTATTTGGATCTTTGATTAGCTTAGGCTAGTGTGTGTGAGTATTATGCAAGTGTGGGAACCTTGGGACATTGGGTGAATAAGAGGGTATTTTGTATTATTATTGAAATTATTGGGAATTGGGTACATACTCATGTATTGATCAAATGTAAAACCTCATGCATTGACGCTCTTGTATATAGAAAAAAAATAGAAAAAAAATTGAGAAAAACAATATGGAAAAGAAAGAAAAAAAATAAACTAAAGAATTGTGTGTTAAGTGGTTTCAGGATATAGAGTAGGAATGGACCGAAAGAGAGAAGGAAGACGGGTACAAAGGAAGGAAGCATGAGGATTAAGCTTTGGAGGTTTCCGCATGGGCGCGAGCGCGCACCTTGCGCACCCGCGCGGATAGGGCAACGTGGAGCCAAAGCCAAGAGCCGGCTTGAGAAGCGGCTAAGCCAGGATCTTCATGGGCGCGTACGCGTACATCATGCGTCCGCGCACATTACAAGACGTCTCAACGGCGCGTGCACACTTTGGCAATTCCAAGGGAGAACGACTCGGGAGACTAGTACTCTCGGATATAGATTGTAGATTTGTTTGATGAAGGATTTTGCGTCGGTTTAGACTATACTACGATTGATCATTTGATAATTTCTATACCGGCAAAAATTCATTTGTCAACCACCCTCTACCTCCAATACTCAATCTTCAAGCTCTAGTGCACTTTTCTCTCAACCTTTACCTAACCCCAATGGTGGAATCAATGCCATCACCTTGAGGTCCGGCACTACATTGCAAGAGAGGAGTTTCAGGGAGCCAAGCTCAAGAGAAGCCACTCAAGATGAAGATGTTGTTGAGGTAGAAGTTGTTGAAAACAAGGATGAGGTACAACAGGCGGTTGAAGAAGAAGTGGCTCAACCGAAGGATGGAGTTTCTAAGGAAGATAATGTTTTAAAAGATGCTATTCCAATTCCTTTTCCACACCTAGCTAGGAAAACTAAAAAGCAAGTGGAGCTAGATCCCAAGATGGTGGATATATTCAAAAAGGTTGAAGTAACTATTCCCCTTTTTGATATTATTCGCCAAGTTCCTAAGTATGCTAAGTTTTTTAAGGATTTGTGCATGAATAATGAGAAGATTCATGATTTAGAAACTATTCTTTTGGATAGCTCAATTTCTGCTTTGATGGGTGCTATACTGGAGAAATATGGTGATCCCGGTCCTTGTCTGGTTACTTGCACTATAGGTAGTATACAATTTGTTGATTGCATGTGTGACCTAGGTGCATGTGTTAGCATTATGCCGTTATCTGTTTATGATGCATTGAAGCTTCCACCGTTGAAAAGGTCGGCAGCCCATTTTGTTTTGGCAGATAAAAACATAATCTCGGTGGTTGGCATTGCGAAAGATGTCTGATGAGTAGGGATTTTTGCACCGGTTTAGATTTTTCCACTCAAGATAATTTATGTTGAAAGTATAGACCAATCCGGCAAATTAAATCCCAAACATCAAAGTTTAATATTTCTAATTTAAACCGAGAGTAATTCAACCTCGGGTCGTCTTCCCTAGGAGTTGCAACTAAGTGTATAATCATTGGCTATGAGGGAATTGGGGTTGGATAATAGCAATTGGCAAGAAATTAAAATGCAAGAAGGTAACTTAACGTGCAAGAAATTAAATGAAAGCAAGTAAAGGCAATGAAAATAGAAATTGAAAGCAAAAAAGGACTATTGGCAAGAAATGGGTAATTAAGGATTCCTATCCTAGTAGTGAACCACAAACATGGTAATTGTGTGTGAATTAATCCCAATTAGTCAACCCTACATCGAGGATAAGTCAACTAGGCATAATTAATCTCAATCCCTAAGTCTTAAGTCAACACTAGTTGGACACACTTTTCACTTTAGCTTAGTTTTTGAGTTTTTAATTCTAGTGAGAGAAACTCCTACTTCTCTCTAGGGTTTTTGGTATTCTTAGTTTTACTTTCACTTGGATCTTGAGAGAAATTGCTGTTACTTTCATTTTCTAGTCATTTTTCTTATAGTTTTCTTCTTTAATTCCTTTAGTACTCTTTTCTATTTCGTTACTTGAATTCATGTTTGGATCTTGTTACTATTGAATTTTGTTAATGCATTGAGTTATTTCCATATTTATTGTTATTACTTATTTTGTTCTTGTTAATTATTTTCAGTGGTAATTTGAATTGGATTATTTTCTAGTTTTTATCATGTCTTTTATTTTTGTTCACCAAGTGTTTGAGAAAATATCATCCAATATCATAGAGTAGATTTCCTTGCTTGGTTTGGGGTTGAGTAATTGGATCTACTTGAATTGTTATATTCAAGTGTTGATTGATAATTGAATATTGTTAATTAGCTTGAAACTCACCAACTCTAGTTCTTCTTTATGAAGTGACTAGGACTTGTGAGCTAAAGTTAATCGTTTCACTTGACTTTTCTTCAATCGTTAGCAGATAACTAAGTGAGAGCAATGAGCTTTTACCATCACACTTGGACAAGACAATAACGATACAAATTCCGATTCTCACCCCGAACCAATGCCTTTTTATATTGATTAATTACCAACTCTTGCTAGTTAACTGTTGCTCTAATTTTCTAGTTTTTTTTTTTGTTCTCAACTTCAAAAACCTCCAGGAAAATCATAACCAATAATTTGCATCTTGTGTCAACTCCGATGGAAACGACTCGAGATTCTACTCCCGGTTATTGAATTTAATTGTGACACACCTTTTAACTCTGACTAGTGGAAATCTCGTTGGTTAAGACTATAATTGCAATGTTGATTTGGAAGAAAACTTTTTGGTAATCTTGACCGACATTTATCTGCTTGTCAATGTTCAGTCAGAGAATTGAAGTCCTTTGAACTTGATTTTTTTAGTGGTTATTCACGTGCAAAAAAGAGTGGGAACGGTTACTCGAGAATTAGCTCATGTGGAAGTTACTCTTGAACCTGATTGGTCAAAGACTTTTATAAATAGATAAAGGATTCATGAAAAAATGGTTGAAATTTTGCTTCAGAAAAAAACTCAAGCACACTCACATCCCATAGATTTTTTGAGTCTGCATTCGAGTCATTTTCTGTAGGGTTCCTTCCATTGTTTTCAAATTACATTTACATTTTCTGTAACTTTTACTTTTTCTGCAAATTTATCTTTCAAGTAACATGCATCTTTCTTGTTTAATTTTAAGTTTCGGTATTTTACTTTCGACTTCAAAAGTCCTTTGATCCAATCGAAAGCATTTTATTACTTTATTTAAATTCAATACAGTTTCTTTCAATTCCAGTCAATTTATTTTCAAAGTTTTATTTTGTTTATCTTTCATATTTCATTTTATTTTGTTCTATCGAAAAGGTCCTTTGATGCACTTTAAAGAACTGGTACTCACAAAGGAGTAGGTTTTCCTCCCAGACCACTAGATTTCAAACAACTTTCCATTTGCTAAAAATCGATAAAACACATGAATCCACTCAAAATGTCCAACCCATCTTTGATCGCAATGGATAATTTAATTTAAATACTGGACTTGCAAAAATTGGCAATGCAACAAGTTCTATTTTTTTTCGTTCATCTTTGCAAAAATCTATATTTTCTTTGCAACAAATTCTATTGTCTAGGCGAATGAAATCGAGAAATGGTACTGTGCTGAAGCTTCTTTTTTTCAATAGGTGCTGAAATGAGTTGGTTGTGCCAAGAGAGGGACGCGTGTTGCTGCTGCTACCAGACGTAGAGACAAGAACTCAATCAAATCAGCAGTGGCAGGAACCCATCCGAACTGATGGAGTGTGTTTACGTCATGAAGTGGCAAAATTAGCATGGATTAATTTGTTCTTAATTATGCTAACAATTGGCGTGAATTTTTTGTTGGGGTTGGGCTCTTATTTTTTTTCAAGTGGTCTGGATTGAAAATGTGT
>NC_029788.2:26428103-26441394 GCF_000816755.2 Arachis ipaensis
TTTTGTTTTTATAAAATATGATATCGTAATTAAAGTTAAATTATATCCAGGAATTAAAAAGAAAAATAATTTTTGTTAGTATTTTGTAATTTGATGATTTTGATCTTTTATTTTTTTTTATAAAAAATTTGAAGAGCACAGTAAATACAAAGTAATTAACGAATCATTAAAAGTTTAAAAGAATAGTGAATTTATGAGAAAATAAAACTAAAAGAAATATATGTTGGATTTAAAAATAAGGATAATTTATGTTAATAAATTGATTGGAAGTCAAAATTACACATATATCTTGAATAAAAATTGGTTACATGCATATCCTAAACAGATCTATATAAATTGAATCAGAAAAATTTAATTTTTAGGCATTTACATATAAATTAAATCAGGTTGATTCGATTTATTATGCACAAGATATACACAGTAAATCAAATACATACATAATAAATAAGTATGAATTAAAATAAAATTTTTATTTTAATTCAAATATTAAAAATTTTTAATGTATTTATTAAAATGAAATTTATATTTAAGATTTATAATAATAATTTACATATTTATATGAATATACATCGTTAACAACATAATATGTAGTTGGATGAATATAAAAAATAAAAATAATAAAATATAAAAATTATTATTTATATTACAAATTTAAAAATATACATTTAGAATCAAATTTTTGTATAGACATTAAATATTTATATGTTAGAAATGATGTGTAAAATAATGGGTAAAAAACTAAAAATAGACATGATAACAAATTCTTTTAGGAAAGAAGTGATAATAAATTTCATTTCATTTTTTTTGGCCCACTTCATAAAAAGGTGGGACACTCTTAGATGTAAGTTTTGTTTTAGACAAAGTTCTAGCACTATGTACCCTATTCGCGGGTACCCAACCCGATTCTATCCGGTCGGGTAGGGTTGCCAACCCGATCTGTACCGGGTGTAGGGTAGGATGCGGGTAGGGTTTTCGTGCGGGTCGGATAGGGTGCGGGTTGAGCCTTAACCCTACCCGACCAACCCGCACCCTATATATGTATATGTTATATACTTATATAAAAATATATTTTAAGTGGATGTTGAACTAAAGACTTCTCACTAAATACAAAAGATCCTTAGTCATTAAAAGAAGATCATTAATTGATAATTTAATAAACTTTTCTTACATAAAAGTCAATCCTATTTTAAATTATCATCAAATTATATAATAACGTTGCATTTTTTTTGTAACCCGCGGGTAGGGTCGGATACTCGCGGGTTAAGAGCGGGTAGGGTTAGGGTTGAGATATTCTCAACCCGCGGGTAGGGTAGGGTTGAGTTTATATAAAAATCTCAACCCGCAGGTAGGGTTAGGGTTGACTCCAAACCCTACCCTACTCTACCCATTGCCACCCCTACTCACCGCATCTTCAATTATTATTATTATTATTATTATTATTATTATTATTATTATCTTTAAAAAGTCTTATGCCAAAATTGCTTGGATCAAGTATACATATTTTTAATCCAGACTACTTAAAAAAAATGAGCCCAACTCCAACAAAAAAATTCAACCCAATTGTTAGCATAATTAAGAATAAATTAATTCATGTTAATTATGCCATTCCATGACGTAAACACACTCCATCGGTTTCTGCCACTGCTGATTTGATTGAGTTCTTATTTCTGCGTCTGGCAACATCAGCAATATGTGTCTCTCTCTCGACACAACTAACTTATTTCAGTACCTACTGAAAAAAAGAAGTTTTAGTATAGTAGCATTGTCCATAAAAATCTAGTTGAGATTTTAAATATAGTTTGGGGAATTAGTTCTAATCGATTAATTTGACATGGTTAATCGAAAAAAGTTTATCAAATTAGTCCGGTTCATTGTTGGACCTTTTGTATTTTTTGACTATCCAATTGGAGTAGGGAAAAACATGTGATATATTCCTTCTAGAAGATTATGGTGAAGACATGGCTTCTTTAGATGTTTGTACCCAAATAATTCAGTGCATTGGCATCAAAGCAAATGTCTTTCGTGCATTGATTTACAAGGAAAACCTTCTCTCCCTATCTTCAAAGAAATTAATTAATTTGTTAACCTATAATTGGAAGAATTATACAAAATCCCCATTATCTGCAACTCAATAATGCACAATTCATTTTTATCTCATACTTTAATATCCCTCTGATTTTGGTCGTTTTATATTTAACTGTTTATTTTAGATTTGGGGGAAAGAAAAAGAAAGAAATGCAGAACAATGCCTTATCTTTGTGGTCAGTGATCAAAGGAAAGCTAATTCAAACAATATGGCAATGGATATGGAAATGAATACTATGAGACTATATAAGTTAATTTCTCCCACAAATTCTGTGTAGAAACAGCATATGCACATGGCTAAACTAAAGTTTGCGTCGTATTTATTGCTGAAACAAACCAAGGAGGGAACTGAACAAATAAGAAATAACATTAAGTTTAGTCATAATTCAAATGCTATATTACTGAAATCCATCACAGAAAACATGTTTAATGTAAAACTAAATTAAAACTCAATTGAACTCTAAGGGAAACAAACTTTGCTTTTCCCTAAGAAAAAACGGGGTCAACGAACAACAATGTTAAAGAAACCTAGCTGCCAAATTTGCTATACTTCATCTTCAACCGCAACAATTTTGTATTTCCCTGATTGCTGTTGCTGCCAAAAAAACCCCATCAAAATTGAAATCTAAGTAAATCAATTAAAGTGATAGACGAGTCAGTTATAAAACGGTTACCTTGTCCCAAATTTGGGTGTGGGTTTTGCAGAAGCCAGCAACAATGGTAGCACCCTTCTTGCCTTGCTTATACTCAATACAAAGCTCCTCTTTAATCCCACACGTAACATGAAACGCCAAACCGCACTTTGGCTCAGAGCACACAACAGCACAACCATCACAAGAATCACAAACATAGCACCTCTCCAACCACCTCTTCTTCGGAACCATAGAACAATCGATTCCCTCTCTCCCTTCAGGATCCAAGAAGAACACCTCCGGCACCAGTAGCGCGCAAACGATGTGAGCCCAACGGTTATCCGTTGTCTTTTTCATCGCGCCTTCGGTCACCGGACAGAGGCAGCAGCAGCAAGAAACAGAGGACGCATCTGAAGCAGCTTCTTCGTCTTTGAAACGACACCGTTCGCAGAACCAGTCTCCGTCTGGGATTGACTTTGAGAGCGGGTTTCCGTAGCAGGAAGCGTGGACCATTAGGTCGCAACCGTCGCAAAATACGATTGGATCCGTAGGGTCTCCGTCTGTGCTCTGGCACACACAGCATAAAATCCCGTCGTCAACGTCAACGTCAACATCATCGCAATCGTTGACGTTACCGTTGCCGTCAAGATATTGCTCTTGACGCTTTTGGGGAGATGAGGGGAGAGATTGGAGCTTTTTGTCGGTTTCTTGGTATTCGAGGTTGAGGTCGATTTGGAAGGGTGAAACGGCGTCGTTTTGTGGGAGGAAGGGTTGAAAAGCGCATACTCTTTTCTTGGCGGGTAAACAATAAGCAGTGGCGGAAGGAGGGATTGGATTTGGGTTCAGGTTTTCGTAAAACGCAGCGTTTCGGGAATCTTTGCGCTTCTTGGCAGGTAAGGGAGTGTGTTGTTGTTGTTGTTGGAGTTGTAATCTGAGTCTCTTGAGGGGAGGTAGGTCGTAGAATGTGGAACCAGAAGAAGAAGAATCCATTTTTTGTTAGGGGGCGGGGGGGTTCTGTCTCTGTGTCTTTGGTAGGTTCGTGAATTGGAATTTGACAAGTGAGAAAGAAATGGGTCTGGCACTTTGGTGCTATGCTTTCAATTCAAAACTAAAAAATGCAATGGAAGTGGAAGCGGTGAATTGAAATGGAAAATGAAAAATGAAAGGGAAAAGAGGGCCGGGAAAACGGAGGAGGGAAGCGAGGACGGGAGAGGTTTTCGAAATGAAAACATTTTTGGTGGTTTAGGGCAATGAAAATTTGGCGCGAAAGCCAAAACGGTTTGTGTGTTTACTGTTTACTGTTTAGAGTTTGGAATTTTTGTTTGATAAATAAATTAACGCGGGCGCGGTTTGTTTTCTGAAATCTGGATCTGGTTGATGCCATTCCGACTAGATTACTACTAATTAATTAAGTACAAGTTGTACAATACATACTAAATAAATTAGAATTAATCTCTGCGTACAGGCATTTTTTGTTATATAAATCTATATACTCACTTATACTTAAAATGCGCCTCTTCTGACACGTCTAGTCCACGCGTTTCTTAACAGATTTTTCAATTAACGCGCGAAAATATATAATTTCCTTTTTCGAAAAGATTTTGTTTCCTTTTTTTAATTTCTTCTGCGTTTTCGTGTCTTTTCTCAGCGATCTCTTTTTTGTATTTTTCTCTACGTTCTCCTTCGGCGTTTACGTGCATTTCTCTCTGTGTTCTCTTTGTTCGTTTTTCTCGATTTGCATTGTTTCTAAAATCAAGCTCTGAAATCATTTAGAAATCAAGCTCTGAAATCGTTTTGAAGATAATAGATGATTCAACTTTAGATTGTCAGCTGAACTAGAGCGAAGTGAATTTTGAATTTGAATCCAATGAAATTCCTGAGGTGTGGTTTAATTCCAGTTAATATTTTTGTTAGTAGTTTATGATTGTGGAGCTGAAAAATGTTGTGAATCTTGCCCGTGAAATTTGTTGTTCATTGTTCATTGTTTAAATTGAATGTAATGTACTAATTCAGATGAATTTTCTGCATTTTATATCAGAATTTCAGGTGTAAATCAAGAATATTTGGGTGTAACTTGGTAAAGTTTGAGTATATTTACAGGTTCTGACTTTTCATTTGACTAAGGGTGAATTGTCTTATTCTTTTAGTTGAATTGTTTTAGTTTCTGTTTGATGATGATTCATGAATCTGATTTTTGTTATTTTTTATGATGGTTTTATAGTTGTATTTGCATTTTATAGTTTATGGTTGTGTTTAATATGGTGTATTTTGGACTTTTTTGGTGTATTTTGCAACCCCTCTGTGATATTGATAAGCAGTTTGTTCCCAAGGTTGGGATGACTTTTAACACCCTTGAAGATGCTGCAAAATTCTACAAGGATTATTCAAAAGCTATAGGTTTTTCTACAAGAGTTTGGAGCACAAATAAGAAGGAAAACAAAATTAAGAATCAATTGATTACATGTAGCAGAGAGGGGAAATAAAAATCGAAAATATCTCCGACGGAGAAGACAAACCCCTTAGCAGGATT
This sequence comes from Arachis ipaensis, assembly GCF_000816755.2. Taxonomy (NCBI): domain Eukaryota; kingdom Viridiplantae; phylum Streptophyta; class Magnoliopsida; order Fabales; family Fabaceae; genus Arachis; species Arachis ipaensis. Next base: position 26,433,351 of record NC_029788.2, read on the forward strand.
AAATTGTCCTGCAAGAATTTATATACACATATTGAAGGACATCGGTGTTTGGATCAATTCCAAGGTTGTGTTGCATCGTTCACATCCTTGCTGTGCAAATCAAGCAGAGATGCTTAAACAGCACAGGAAACCAAGCATGTTTGTGCGTCGTACAATAGAGAATAACGAGAAAGCGGGTATCAGACCAAACAAAACTTACCAATCATTTGTGGCAGCAGCCGGGGGTCACCGCGAGTTAAATTTTATTAAAAAAGACGTGAGAAATTACATCACGAGAGAAGTGCGGAATGTTTCGGAACTACAGGATGAAAAAGAATTTGAGAAATACTTATTAAGAATGAAAGAGAAGAATCAGAATTTCTTTTTCAAGCTCGAACTCGAGGACGATCAGTCGATTAAGCTTGCCTTTTGGGAGGACGCAAGGAGCAGGGCTACCTGTGAGTATTTTGGAGATGTTATTTCATTTGACACTACCTACAATACAAATACGTAATATACTGTTATGGTTTATGATGTAATGATGTTGAATTAATGTTGTTTATAAATCTGCAGCAGAGGTGTATATTGGATTTTTTTCGGTGTAGACGGTTATTATTTGGGTGTATTTAACAACTTCAATTCTATTTTGTCATAATCTGTTTCAGGTATAATATGGTTTTTGGTTCTTTTATTGGGGTAAATCAACACAGCCAGTCAACACTTTTGGGATGCGCTTTGATGAAAAACGAAGATATTCAATCATTCAAATGGTTATTTGAATGTTGGCTTTGTTGCATGGGAGGAAATGCTCCGAAAGGGATTCTCACCGTTCAATGTGCATTGATGCAAAGGGCTATCGAGGCTTGTATGCCCACAACAATTCACCGTTGGTGTATTTGGCACATCATGAAGAAGATTCCAAGCAAACTAAACGACTACAAGAGACACCTAAAAATCGAACATGACATGAGCCATGTTGTTTGGAACTCTCATACCAAAGAATTATTTGATAGGAATTGGAATGATTTTCTAATTAAGTATGGTTTTGTGGACAACAAGGAGCTTTCAGGTAATGTCTTTTAAAATCTACAGCAGAGATGTAAATTGAATGTTTTTGAGTGTATTATAGTTCTGATTTAGGTATTTTTTGCAGAGCTTTATGAAGACCGTGATATATGGATTCCAATTTATCTCAATCACCACTTTTGAACCAGGATGAGAAGCACAAAAAGGAGCGAAATCATGCATGCCTTTTTTAATAAATTCATTACGCGGAACAACTCACTTATCCAATTCGTCAAACAATACGATAATTGCCTCGGAAGCAGGGAGCAAAGAGAGAGAATCGAATGTTGCAGATTTTCACACTGTCATACCGTGTGCAACAAAATCCTCAATAGAAGCTCAGTTTCAACAAGTGTACACTCACCAGAAGTTCAAGAAAGTCCAAGCACAATTCAAAGGAAAGGTGAATTGCATCACAAGATCAATGAATTCTGCTCTAGGCTATTCGGTATACGAAGTTGTAGAACAAGTTTCTAACTCAACATTTAACAAGTTTGCAGTTACACATGACTCGGTAGCAGCCCAAGTGAAATGCCAGTGCTTATTATTTGAATCAAGAGGGATATTGTGCCGTCACGCTCTAAGTGTGTTAAGCTTTGAACGAGTAAACAAAGTGTCATCGAGATACATATTGAAACGATGGAGTAAGAACGTAAAGAGGAGACACACACATCAAGAGCAGCCACGACGAGCCAGTGTTGGAGCCAAGAAGCAAGAGGTTAGACGAATTGGTGTTTCATTCGCAAAATATATGCGAATTTGCATCGGAATCCGAGGAGCTCACTCTCATTTTGCACCGCGCCTATGACAACATCGTGGTTGAGATGCAAGAACTGAAAGCCAAAAGGAAGGGGACATGTTCGTTATCTCACGAAGATGCTAACTTGGAATCTGTTAACGAGCTTCAAAGCCCTCCAAGAGTGAGAACAAGAGGACATCCCAAAAATAGACTAGGTTCAAAGTTGGACAAATAGATTTCAAATGCCTCAAAGAAAAAGAAAACGAAAGCTCTAAGCAAGGTAAAAGTGATTAAACAGGGGGTAATTGAGTTTATTTTTTTGTTAACATTTTACTAATATGTGAGTTTATTTTTTCCAGTTGAACCTTTTTGATGGCGCATCAGTGGTGTAACCGAATTCCAACCAATATGATGGACATGTTATGAATTATCAGTTCAGAAATCCAGCAGCAGGGATAGATTTTTGGTGTATAATGACAATATTTTGGTGTAACAATCAATTTTTTAGGTGTATTTCTGCATTTTCTTATTTTTTATATTTTCCCTTTTTTTTATATTTTTCAGATGCTACTATTTGTGTTGGAAACAAGATTCTGAAAACCGGACCGGACTGGCCGGTTCAACTGGGTTAACCGGAAACCAGTCATCTAGCCGGTCCAGTTGAACATCAGAACCGTCCTACAAAAAACCGATAAAAAACATGTCGAACCGACAGTTAACCGACAAACCGAATGAACCGGGTGGTGCGGTAATTTCTAACCACAAACTAACCGACAAGTGCACCGGGTCATACCAAGCAATACCTGGTGCACGAAATTGTGATTACACTTTTCACAACTCCACACAACTAACCAGTAAGTGCACTGGGTCGTCCAAGTAATACCTTACGTGAGTAAGGGTCGATTCCACGGAGATTGTCGGCTTGAAGCAAGCTATGGTTATTTTGTAAATCTTAGTTAGGGGATTAATGATAAGAGTGATTGTATTTATGAAAAATAAATAACATGAAATAAATAGTACTTGTGATTCAGTAATGAGAAACAGGCTGAGGTTCTGGAGATGCTCTGTCGTCTGAATCTCTGCTTTCCTACTGTCTTCTTCTCCAAACACGCATGGCTTCCTTCAATGGCAAGCTGTATGATCCTCTCGGATGAAAAATACCAGGTACGATCTCTGCACGGCTAATCAACTGTCGGATTTCTCGTCTCGGATGAAAAATACCATGTACAGCTACCGCACGGCTAATCATCTGTCGGTTCCCACTAACGTCAGAATAGGACCCTTGTCCTTTTGCACACTGTCACTGCGCCCAACATTCGCAGGTTTGAAGCTCGTCACAGTCATCCCTTCCCGGATCCTACTCGGAATACCACAGATAAGGTTTAGACTTTCCGGATCCTAGGAATACTGCCAATTGGTTCTAGCCTATACTACGTTGAGCTCAGATAGAACGGGAATGGTCGTCAGGCATGCGTTCATAGGTTGAGGATAATGATGAGTGTCACGGATCATCATATTTTCTATATTGAAGTACGAGTGAGTATCTTAGAACAGAATCAAGCGTGATTGAATAGAAAACAGTAGTAATTGCATTAATCCATTAAAACACAGTAGAGCTCCTCACCCCCACCTATGGGGTTTAGAGACTCATGCCGTAGAAGATACAATATGAAGTGTAAAAAATGTCATGAGGTGCTAAATGAATCTCTAAGAGTAGTTTTTATACTAAACTAGTAACTTAGGGTTATGATGATAAGGATTCTTGATGGTTTAGAATTTCCTCAAATGAATGAATTCTCGTTGTAAAGTATAGTTTCTAAACCAAATAATAGTCCTTTCATACAAAAATTTAGGTTCTCACATGTACAAACCCCAAATAAGAATTAACCAGAGTATTTAGACTCCGGGTCGTCTCACAAGGAATTGCAATGAAGTGCATGATTATCGGCTATGAAGATGCAAGGGGGGTTTGATTTTGATAAGAGGACAATAAAATAAATGTGCAAGAAAAGTAAAGAGAGCAATTAAAGAAAGCAATTAATAAAGAGAGACATTCATGGCAAGTGTTAAGATCATAGGTTTTCTATCCTAGTCATGCAATGATCAATTCATCTTATTTAGTCAACTCCAACAAATAGGGAGAAAGTCAAACAAGACTAATTAATCATGTCACAAATATAAACAAGAATTTATCTTAATACATCATCTCCAACATTGGAAGAAGGTATCATATTATCTTCCATGAGAGAAAGTCTAATAAGACTAGCTAATCTCAATCCAAAAGTCCTAATCAACTTACTAATTAAATTAGCAAAAGATTAGCATCAATGGAAATAATATTAGCTAACAACTCTAGATCACCAACATGAATTGGGTTTTTATGACTCAAGATTGCCTAATTACTCTTTACAAACCAAGAATGCTCAAAATCTACTCTAAGATCCAACCAAGCATTTTGTCAAACACTTGGTGGGTACTAAAGGAAAGCATGGTAAATGAGCAAGAATAGTAAAATCTACCAACTACAAATTATAAGGAAACAAGATCAACAACTCAAATCAACAATAAAGAAACATCAAACATTAAATTGCATTAAAAGTAAATCAAATCCAACAAGAGCATCCATGAACATAAAAGAGAACAAAATAAAGGAAATGACAAGTAAAAATAGAAGACTAGAGATGTAACAACAAGAAATTAAAAGGAGGAACTAAATTAAAACAAGAATTAAAAGTTGGATTTAAGAAAATTAAACCTAAACTACCCTAATTTCTAGAGAGAAGAGAGAGCTTCTCTCTATAGAATTCTACCCTAAAACATGATAAAAACTAAACTATGACTACTTGGTTTATTTCCCCTTCAATTCTTGGGTTCAATAGCATCAGAAATGAGTTGGATTGGGACCAAAATGTTTCAGAAATCGCTAGGGGCGATTTAACTTTAGTGGACCACGTGCTCAATCGGCACGCACGCGTACATGGCACGTGCGCGCCCATATGCCTCAGGCAACATATAGCAAATTTTATATCATTTCGAAGCCCCGAATGTTAGCTTTCCAACGCAACTGAAACCGCCTTATTTGGACCTCTGTAGCTCAAGTTATGGTCGATTGAGTGCGAAGAGGTCAAGCTTGACAGCTTTACGGTTCCTTCATTTCGTCATGAGTTCTCCCACTTTGCATGCTTTTCTCCTCACTTCTTCCATCCAATACTTGCCTTATGAACCTGAAATCACTCAACAAACATATCAAGGCATCGAATGGAATTAAAGTGAGTTAAATTTAGTTATTTTAAGACCTAAAAAGCATGTTTTCACATTTAAGCACAAATCAAGGGAGAATTATAAAACCATGCTATTTCATTGAATAAATGTGAGAAAAGTTGATAAAACTGCCCAAATTAAGCACAAGATAAACCACAAAATCGGGGTTTATCAAATCTCCCCACACTTAAACCAAGCATGTCCTCATGCTAAGAATAAAGAAGGACAAGAAAAGGGGTATGAACATTTATTCAATGCAAATAAACTATATAAACCTATCTATATGCATGCAACTAAATGCAAGATGATTCTACCTACTTGGTTAAAAGTAAATCAATCTCCAAGAACACATATGCACATGTAGGGCTAAGATCATATGACGACTCAAAACTCCTACCAATTCAAATATCAAAATAAGGCTCAAATAGACTTGCAAGAAGAACGCTCATGAAAGCCGGGAACAAGGAATTGAGCATCGAACCCTCACCGAATGTGTATCCGCTCTAGTCGCTCTAGTGTATAGGGTCGATCACTCAATTCTCTTCTACTCATGCTTTCTATAATTTGTTTTTCATCTAACAATCAACAATTATTCAATGCATGCATATATTCATCATGAGGGCTTGTTCATAGGTTGTAATGGGCAAGGGTCAAGGTAGGATGCATATGGTCAAGTGAGCTTGAAATTTGAATCTTTGATTAACTTAAGCTCTCACCAAACACCTATAACAACCTATACAATTCTAATACAATACCTAGCTACCCATGATTCCCACTTTTTCATATACTTCATGCATTGCTTTCACCATTTACTTTGGGGCATTTTGTCCCGTTTTACTTATTTTTTTTTCTTTTTTTTTTTTATTTTCCTTTTTATATTTTTTTATTTTTTTTTTTTTTTGTACTTTTTTTTTTTTATTTTTTTTCCCCTTCTTATTTTTTTTTCTCTTTTTTTTTATATATATTTTATATATATATATTTTTTATATATATATATATATATATATATATATATATATATATATATATATATATATATATGTTCTTTTTCTTTTTTTTCTTTATCTTTTTTTTAAAGTATATACAAATGTATCAGTGCATATGGTTTTATATATTTAATGCATAAGCATGTACCCAATTCCCAATATTTTCAACAAAATATAAAAACACATTTTTCTCTCAACCAATGTCCCAAGTTTCCCATACCCAAATGATACACACTCTCACTAGCCTAAGCTAATCAAAGATCCAAATTAAGGACATTTATTATTTTTCGCTTAGGGGTAGTGATGTGCTAACATTAAGAACAAAAGGGATTAAATAGGCTCAAAATTGGCTAACAATAGTTGATGAAAGGTAGGCTATTTGGGTAAGTGAGCTAAATGAAATGATGGCCTCAATCATATAAATGCATGTATACATGGAATAATGGACATAAAAAATCAAACAAATCAAAGATTACAATCATAGAAAGAGAACAATGCACACAAGAATGAAAATAAGTGGTTATAAGATGTAACCACACAATTTGGCTCAAAACTCACATGCTTGTGTTCTTAACTCAAAAACCATGTTCCAAAATAAATTCTTCAAGCAAGTTCATCGCAAAAAAATTTTTCAAATTGGTAGGGTACCCTAAAAACAATTTTTCTTGGAAAAGAGGCCATCACCCTAACCAAGTAGTCCTAACATAAAAAAAATGGTGAAATATGTACAAATTCTAACTAACATTCAACCTATCATGCAATGCAACAACTAACTAACAAAGACGAAAATTGAAAATTGGTGTTGAAAAAGGAAGTTGTTACCCATGGAGGTCGGTCGGACGACCTCCCCACACTTAGAAATTTGCACCGTCCTCGGTGCATGCAAAGGAGAGCAAGGTGGACGGGTTGCTATAATTGATGAGCTCCTTCAAAAGGTTGTGCAGATGAACTTGTTTGTTACCCCATTTAGAAGTATTTCTATTCCTTTCCTTCTTGGTGGCCAACCTAAAAGGAAAGAAAAAAGAAAGAGAATTACGCCTACAACAAAGATATCAAGGTAATAAAACATAAGCGGGGCTAATGCCAAATAAGAGTAAGGTTCTCACTACATGTTAGCTATGCATGTAAGTGAGAGAGCAATATAGGCAAAGGGCATATCAACTAATACTTGATGCAAGAGTAAAGTCAAAGCATAGGCAAATGACATGAAGAGCATGTTGCATCAAGCTTAATCAATAATTGACACAAACATGATTAATGATAAGCATGAAAGCATTTGGTCCCATCCTAACTCAATGATGATGAGGTACAAAAACAAGGGATCATGAGTTAGGAAGAACTAAAGCACTAATCTTGTGTGTAGAGCAAATATTAAAATTAATGCCAAACAAGTCACGAAGCACCAAAATAATCCAAAGAATTCTCAACAATTGAGTAAGAGTAATCTAACACCAATGTTAAAACAAGAAACTTAGAAAAGAAAACAAGAACAAGGTATGAAAACAAAATTAAAATGCAATAAATGAAAATAAGCAAATGCAATAAAAGAGGATGGAAGAAAAAAATTTTTTTTTGTTTCGAACCGGCGCGGACGCGTCATGCACGCCCACACGTCGATTCGCAGGTTGGCTCATGGACGCGTACGCGCCAGGTGCGCGCACGCGCGAGTTGGTTTGTGCCTCGCGCACAAAGTAGGCGCAAGTTAGGCAAAACTCTCTGGAATTTGGCTTGGAGGTGAAATCTTTGCATCCACGCGTACGCGTACATGGCGCGTCCGCGTGGATGATCGAAAATGCTTGAGGCGCGCGTATGCGCCATGTGCGCGCACGCGCGATTTGGTGCTCTGTTTTTCAAAATTTTTCCAAGTTCTTGCACCCAACCAAGCATTCCAAACCTCCAAACAGCTACCAAAACACCATAAAACCTTATTTAACCTACTAAACTACCAATTATACTCAACAAACTCAACAAAACATGAAATTAAACTAATTACCAATATGTACAAAAGGGAAAA
>NC_029788.2:26441425-26460588 GCF_000816755.2 Arachis ipaensis
CTCCTAGACCCATGCCATTTGGTTTTACACCAACCATTGCCATTCAACTTTGAGCATGCAACCATCATGAACTTGGAATGATATTTCCAACCACTACACAACTCTCTCTTACTCTTAACTCTACAAAGAGCTCTAAGTTGACCATCATTTTCAATCAAACCATATTCAAGTGGGAAAGTAAAGATTAGAGATAAGAATTTCACCCACTTGAATGTTGTGTAGGATGGTGACTTAGGAAGGGGTGTTCCCAATGATCTTGCAAGCTCCACTCCTTTGTACTCTTCCATGATTACTTCCACCTCTTTACATCTTTCCTCAAGTTCAACCTCTTCCTCTTGGTGGCTCTCTTCCAATTCAATCTCTTCTTCATTGCTCACCAAGGGCATGAGAGGTTGTGCATCTTCTTCTTTAATCTCCATGTCAAGCCCAATGGGAGAGGATTCAATTGTACATAGGAATTCCTCAACGATTGAATCCATCTCTTGGTCAACCTCTTCAAAGGCTTCAACCACTTCTTCCGGCTCAATTATCTTAACTTTCTCCTCTTGTTGCAATTCTTTCTTCAACTCCTCTTCTTCACCTTGAAGCTCTAAACTCACTCCCTCACTATGCTCCTTAATTGCTTCTCCACATTCAACAATGGGAGTTCCTTGATCACAAAGGCTTAGGCGGGAGGAGACCATATTGCTAACGGCTTCCGCTAGGATAGCTATCTTAGCTTCTAGCTCCTTAAACTCCTTTTGGTTCTCTTCTTGCCTTTGAATATAATAACTAACACATTCTTGAAGAGAATCATCCATTGGAGGTGGTGTGAAAAAAGAAGGTTCATTGTTTGGAAAGGAAGTTTCATAATTGGAAGTTGGTTCATCTTGGTAAGGGTATGGAGATGGTGTATATTGAGGTGGTTCTTGAGAGTAATTGTGTTGGAATGGTGGTGGTTCCATGTATGGTTCATATGGTTCATAAGGTGGTTGGTATGGTGGATAAGGATTAGGGTCATAATGAGGAGTTTGGTGAAAAGGAGCTTGTGAGTAAGGTAGTTCAAAATTATGTTGAGGAGGTGGTTCATAGGCATATGGTGGTGATTGTTGACAATCATAATAAGGGTCACCACATCCATTAGATTGATATGCATTAGGATGAGAGTTATACCCATAAGAATCCGGAGGTTGTTGTTGCCAAGAAGGTTGATCAATCCCTTGAGGCTCCTCCCATCTTTGATTGTTCCATCCTTGATGCACATCCTCATTGTAGTTCTCATTTCCTACAACATAATTTGAACCAAACTCATAGCCAAAGTGATGAGAATTCATAGTAGCAAACAAAAACAAAAACTAACAAAAATAAGCAACAAAGTCCTAAGGCTAACAAAAACTAACAAACAAACAAAAGGCAAACATATTCACATATTCATAATAGCCAATAACATAACACCATTGCTAAGAATTCTTGACGGTTTAGAATTTCCTCAAATGAATGAATTCTCGTTGTAAAGTATAGTTTCTAAACCAAACAATAGTCCTTTCATATAAAAATTTAGGTTGTCACATGTACAAACCCCAAATAAGAATTAACCGGAGTATTTAAACTCCAGGTCGTCTCACAAGGAATTGCAATGAAGTGTATGATTATCGGCTATGAAGATGCAAGGGGGGTTTGATTTTGATAAGAGGACAATAAAATAAATGTGCAAGAAAAGTAAAGAGAGCAATTAAAGAAAGCAATTAATAAAGAGAGACATTCATGGCAAGGGTTGAGATCATAGGTTTTCTATCCTAGTCATGCAATGATCAATTCATCTTATTTAGTCAACTCCAACAAATAGGGAGAAAGTTAAACAAGACTAATTAATCATGTCACAAATATAAACAAGAATTTATCTTATTATGTTATCTCCAACATTGGAAGAAGGTATCATATTATCTTCCATGAGAGAAAGTATAATAAGACTAGCTAATCTCAATCCAAAAGTCCTAATCAACTTACTAATTAAATTAGCAAAAGATTAGCGTCAATGGAAATAATATTAGCTAACAACTCTAGATCACCAACATGAATTGGGTTTTTATGACTCAAGATTGCCTAATTACTCTTTCCAAACCAAGAATGCTCAAAATCTACTCTAAGATCCAACCAAGCATTTTGTCAAACACTTGGTGGGTACTAAAGGAAAGCATGGTAAATGAGCAAGAATAGTAAAATCTACCAACTACAAATTGTAAGGAAACAAGATCAACAACTCAAATCAACAATAAAGAAACATCAAACATTAAATTGCATTAAAAGTAAATCAAATCCAACAAGAGCATCCATGAACATAAAAGAGAACAAAATAAAAGAAATGACAAGTAAAACTAGAAGAGTAGAGATGTAACAACAAGAAATTAAAAGGAGGAACTAAATTAAAACAAGAATTAAAAGTTGAATTTAAGAAAATTAAACCTAAACTACCCTAATTTCTAGAGAGAAGAGAGAGCTTCTCTCTCTAGAATTCTACCCTAAAACATGATGAAAACTAAACTATGACTACTTGGTTCATTCCCCCTTCAATCATTGGGTTCAATAGCATCAAAAATGAGTTGGATTGGGCCCAAAATGTTTCAGAAATCGCTGGGGGCGATTTCACTTAAGTGGACCACGTGCTCAATCGGCGCGCATACGTACATGGCGCGTGCGTGCCCCTATGCGTTAGGCAAAATATGGCAAATTTTATATCATTTCGAAGCCCCGGATGTTAGCTTTCCAACGCAACTAAAACCGCCTCATTTGGATCTCTGTAGCTCAAGTTATGGTCGATTGAGTGAGAAGAGGTTAGGCTTGACAGCTTTACGGTTCCTTCATTTCTTCATGAGTTCTCCCACTTTGCATACTTTTCTCCTCACTTCTTCCATCCAATAATTGCCTTATGAACCTGAAATCACTCAACAAACATATCAAGGCATCGAATGGAATTAAAGTGAGTTAAATTTAGTTATTTTAAGGCCTAAAAAGCATGTTTTCACATTTAAGCACAAATCAAGGGAGAATTATAAAACCATGCTATTTCATTGAATAAATGTGAGAAAAGTTGATAAAACTGCCCAAATTAAGCACAAGATAAACCATAAAATTAGGGTTTATCAGGTTACATAAAATGAGTAACTAGGTGTAGATAGTGCAAAATTCCACTTCCGGGGCCCACTTGGGGAGTGTTTGGGCTGAGCTTTCAAGCTTCCATGTGCATATGCCTCATATTGGAGTTAAACGCCACCCTGGGTGCCAAAATGGGCGTTTAACGCCGAAAAGTATGCCAGTTCTGGCATTTTATGCCAGAAAGTTTTTGGCTGGCTTTTAACGCTAGTTTGGGCCATCAAATCTCGGTCAAAGTATGGACTATTATATATTTCTGGAAAGCCCAAGATATCTACTTTCCAACGCAATTGAGAGCGCACCAATTGGGCTTCTGTAGCTCCATAAAATCTATTTCGAGTGCAGGAGGGTCAGAATCCAACAGCATCTGCAGTCCTTTCTCAGCCTTTGAATCAGATTTTTGCTCAGATTCCTCAATTTCAGCCTGAAAATACCTGAAATTACAGAAAAACACACAAAATCATAGTAAAGCCCAGAAATGTGATTTTTGAATAAAAACTAATAAAAATATAATAAAAAGTAACTAAAATATACTAAAAACTACCTAAAAACAATGCCAAAAAGGGTATAAATTATCCGCTCATCACAACACCAAACTTAAATTGTTGCTTGTCCCCAAGCAACTAAAAACAAAATAGGATAAAAAAAGAGAATATACAACAAATTCCAAAAAAATCAATGAAGATTAGTTTTAATTAGATGAGCGGGACTAGTGGCTTTTTGCTTCTGAACAGTTTTGGCATCTCACTTTATCCTGTGAAGTTCAGAATGATTGGCATCCATAGGAACTTAGAATTCAGATAGTGTTATTGACTCTCTTAGTTCAGTATGTTGATTCTTGAACACAGCTACTTTATGAGTCTTGGCCGTGACCCTAAGCATTTTATTTTCTAGTATTACTACCGGATACATAAATGCCACAGACACATAACTGGGTGAACCTTTTTAGATTGTGATTTAGCTTTGCTAGAGTCCCCAGTTAGAGGTGCCCAGAGCTCTTAAGCACACTCTTTTTTTTTCTTTAGACCACGACTTTAACCGCTCAGTCTCAAGCTTTTCACTTGACACCTTCACGCCACAAGCACATGGTTAGGGACAGCTTGGTTTAGCCGCTTAGGCCAGGATTTTATTCCTTTGAGCCCTCCTATCCATTAATGCTCAAAGCCTTGGATCCTTTTTACCCTTGCCTTTTGGTTTAAAAGGTTATTGCCTTTTTCTGCTTGCTTTTTCTTTTTCTTTCTCTTTTTTGTTCTTTATTTATTTTTTTTGCCACTTTTTTTCTTTTCTTTTTTTTTTCTGCAAGCTTTTCACTGCTTTTTCTTGCTTCAAGAATCAATTTTATGATTTTTCAGATTATCAAATAACATGTCTCCTTTTTTGTTATTCTTTCAAGAGCCAACAATTTTAACATTCATAAACAACAAATTTAAAAATATGCACTGTTCAAGCATTCATCCAGAAAACAAAAAGTATTGCCACCACATCAAAATAATTAAACTAAGTTCAAGATAGAATTCGAAATTCATGCACTTCTTTTTTTTTGCAATTAAAAATATTTTTCATTTAAGAAAGGTGAATGATTCATAGGACATTCATAGCTTTAAGACAGAGACACTAGACACTAATGATCATGTAATAAAGACACAAACATAGACAAAACATAAAGCATAGAATTCGAAAAACAGAAAAATAAGAACAAGGAAATTAAAGAACGGGTCCACGTTAGTGATGGCGGCTAGTTCTTCTTCTTGAGGATCCCATGGAGTGCTTTAGCTCCTCAATATCTCTTCCTTGCCTTTGTTGCTCCTCTTTCATGGCCTTTTGGTCCTCTCTGATTTATGGAGGATAATGGAGTGCTCTTGTTGAGGTCCATGAGTAGGCTCTCTTGTTTTTTCCATCCTCTTTCTAGTAATGGGCTTTTGAGATGAATCTCTCCATCTCTCATGACTCAGAGTTGGAAGCAAATGCCTTCCCTTTCCTCTTCCTAGAGGTTTCTCCGGCCTTAGGTGCCATTAGTGGTTATGGAAAGCAAAAAGCTGAGCTTTTCCACACCAAACTTAAAAGCTTTGCTTGTTCTCGAGCAAAATAAGATAGAAGGGAGTAGAAGAAGAATGATGCCATTAATTTTGAAAACTTATTACTGTATACAAGAAAAATTAAGAAGATTTGAAAAGAATTTGAAAAGATATGTAAGTTTTGAAAACGTTTTGGAAGAAATTGAAAAGAATTAAAAACAGAATTAAAAAAAAAGAATTGGAAAGATTATTAATTTTTAAAAATAGAAATTGAAAGATGAAAGTTTAAAATATGTTTGATGCAAAAAAATTATGAATTAAAACATGAAAAATTGAAAAAAAAAATCGAATTGGAAACAAAATTACCTCCCTTGTGTTATCCTGGCGTTAAACGCCCAGAATGCTATCTATTCTGCCATTTAACGCCCACTTGTCTGCCTATTTGGGCGTTTAACGCCCAGCCAGATACCTTGGCTGGCATTAAACGCCAGGAATCCTTCTTTACTGGGCGTTTTTCTGAACACCCAGAATGCTGCCTGCATGGGCGTTAAACGCCCATTCTGCTATCCTTACTGGCGTTTAAACGCCAGTAAGCCTGTCCTCCAGGGTGTGCTGTTTTTGATGCTGTTTTTTATTCCACTTTAATTCTACAGCTGTTTTTGTGACTCCACATGATCATCAACCTAAAGAAAACATAAACTAACAATGGAAAATGAAATTAAAAATTAATTATCATGGATAAATAAGATTGGGTTGCCTCCCAATAAGCGCTTCTTTACTGTCTTTAGCTGGACTTTTACTGAGCTTTTAATTTAGTCTCAGTTTTGAGCATTCTTGCTCAACATTGCCTGCAAGATAATGTTTGTGCTTACTGTACTCTTTGGATATGAATCTCACAGCTTTATAGTTTGCAATGTCTGCAAACCAAGGTACTTCCTGAATGGCAAAGAGTTGCTCATCCGGGAAGGTTTCAGAGATCTCAGTAGGAGGAGGGGATGCCTCTGCTACTGGTTCTATCCGGGACAGGTGATCAGCTACTTGGTTCTTTGTCCCCTTTTTGTCTCTTATTTCTATATCAAACTCTTGCAGAAGCAATACCCATCTTATGAGTCTGGGTTTTGAATCCTGCTTTGTGAGGAGATATTTTAGAGCAGCATGGCCAGTGTACACAATCACTTTTGATCCCACTAAATAAGATCTGAACTTGTCAATGGCATAAACCACTGTAAGCAACTCCTTTTCTGTGGTTGTGTAATTCTTCTGTGCGTCATTCAAAACACGGCTAGCATAGTAAATGACGTGCAGAAGCTTGTTATGCCTCTGTCCCAATACTGCACCAATGGCATGGTCACTGGCATCACACATTAGTTCAAATGGTAATGTCCAGTATGGTGCAGAAATGACTGGTGTTGTGACCAGCTTAGCTTTCAGAGTCTCAAATGCCTGCAGACACTCTGTGTCAAAGACAAATGGCGTGTCAGCAGCTAGCAGATTGCTCAGAGGTTTTGCAATTTTTAAAAAATCCTTTATAAACCTCCTATAGAATCCTGCATGCCCCAGAAAGCTTTTGATTGCCTTAACATTGGCAGGTAGTGGTAATTTTTCAATTACCTCTACCTTAGCTTGATCCACCTCTATTCCCTTGTTTGAAATTTTGTGCCCAATGACAATTCCTTCAGTCACCAAAAAGTGACATTTCTCCCAGTTTAAAACTAGGTTAGTCTCTTGGCACCTTTTCAGAACAAGTGCTAGATGGTCAAAACAGGAGCTGAATGAGTCTCCAAATACTAAAAAGTCATCCATGAAGACTTCCAGAAATTTCTCTACCATATCAGAGAAGATAGAGAGCATGCACCTCTGAAAGGTTGTAGGTGCATTGCACAGACCAAATGGCATCCTTCTGTAGGCAAACACTCCAGATGGACATGTGAATGCTGTTTTCTCTTGGTCCTGAGGATCTACTGCAATTTGGTTGTAACCTGAATAGCCATCCAAAAAGCAGTAGTATTCATGGCCTGCTAGTTTCTCTAGCATCTGGTCTATGAATGGTAAAGGAAAATGATCATTCCTGGTGGTTGTATTGAGCCTTCTGTAGTCAATACACATACGCCACCCTGTAACTGTTCTTGTAGGAACCAGTTCATTCTTTTCATTATGAACTACTGTCATTCCTTCCTTCTTGGGGATAACATGGACAGGGCTCACCCAGGGGCTATCAAAAATAGGATAAATAATCCCAGCCTCTAGTAACTTAGTGACCTCTTTCTGCACCACCTCCTTCATGGCGGGATTTAGCTGCCTCTGTGGTTGAACCACTGGCTTAGCATCATCCTCCAATAGGATCTTGTGCATGTATCTGGCTGAACTAATGCCCTTAAGATCACTTATGGACCACCCAAGAGCTGTCTTGTGTGTCATTAGCATCTGAATTAGTGCGTTCTCTTCCTGTGGCTCTAAAGCAGAGCTTATGATCACAGGAAAAGTGTCATTTTCTCCCAGAAATGCATATTTACTTGCCCCAAGATCACATAGAGCTGTCTTGGTACAATCATCCTCTAATGTGCATGGTATCATAAAGCTTCCGGGATCTTTAAGCTTCTCTGGTAAGCTTTTCAGAATGACTGCAATGCATTCTTCAGTGAGGAAAACTTTTTCAGTTTCTCTCCAATCCTTCTTATGACTTAAGATATCTTTCATGAACTTAGCATAAGAGGGTATTTGCTCAAGTGCCTCTGCAAACGAAATCTTTATTTCAAGAGTCTTGAGATAGTCTACAAAGCGGGCAAATTGTTTATCATGTTCCGCTTGGCGGAGTTTCTGAGGATAAGGCATCTTGGATTTATATTCTTCAACCTTAGTTGCTGCAGGTTTACTTCCTATAGAAGTGGTTGGAGAGGCCTGCCTAAGGGGGTTGTTATCAGCACTTGCAGGTGTCTGATCCCCCATTAGCGTTTGAATGCCAGAATTGGGTGCTGTATGGGCGTTTAACGCCAGATTGCCACCCTTTTATGGCGTTTGGACGCCAGACTTGGCTATCCACTGGGAGTTTAACGCCAATTTCTTACCCTTTTCTGGCGTTTGAACGCCAGAATCCTTCCTCTCTGGGCTCTTACTGTCCTCAGAGGGATTTTGGGCAGTGGTTTGGTCATCTTCTGTCAGCTGTTCCTTTCTTGGCTTTCTGCTGCCTTGAGTTGAAACATTCAATGTCTTCCCACTCCTTAAATGAATAGCTTGGCACTCTTCTGTTATTTGTTTAGATAACTACTGTCTTGTTTGATTCAATTGTGCTTCCATATTCTTGTTAGCCTTTTCAGTGTCTTGTAGCATCTCTTTAAATTCTGCTAACTGTTTTGTTATAAAAAGCACTTGCTGATTGAGTTCAGCAACTTGTTCTAGAGGACTAAGTTCAGTGGATACTGCTTTAGCCTCTTCTTTCATGGAGGACTCACTTCTTAAGTATAGGTGCTGATTTCTAGCAACTGTATTAATGAGCTCTTGAGCCTCTTCAATTGTCTTCCTCATGTGTATAGATCCACCAGCTGAGTAGTCTAGAGACATCTGGGCCTTTTCTGTAAGCCTATAGTAAAAGATGGCTAATTGCATCTATTCTGAAAACATTTCAGAGGGGCATTTCCTTAGCATCCCTCTATACCTCTCCCAGGCATTATAAAGAGATTCATTATCCTCTTGTTTAAAGCCTTGGATGTCCAACCTTAGCTGTGTCATCCTTTTTGGAGGTAAATATTGATTTAGAAATTTGTTTGATAATTGTTTCCATGTTTTTATGCTTGCTGTGGGTTGGTTATTTAACCACCTCTTAGCTTGATCTTTTACAGCAAATGGAAACAGTAATAATCTGTAGACATCCTGATCCACTTCCTTATCACGTACTATGTTAGCAATTTGTAAGAACTGTGCTAGAAACTCAGTAGGTTCTTCCTGAGGAAGACCATAATACTGGCAATTTTGCTGCACCATGATAATGAGCTGAGGGTTTAGCTCAAAATGGCTGACTCTGATGGGGGTATACAGATACTACTCCTATATGAAGCAGTAGTGGGGTTAGCATATGACCCCAAAGTCCTTCTGGACTGTTCATTTCCACTTAGGTCCATGATGGAGAAAGGGAAGTGACGTGGATTGTAAAATGAAAATTTTCTCTTTTTTTTTTATTTATATAGAAAATTTCGAAAAAATCTAGAAAAAAAAACAAGGATTTTAAAATTTTAACCAAAAACAATAATAGAAGACGCAATTTTAGTGACTCTAAATCAAAAATATAAATTTTTTCCTAATCTAAGCAATAAAATAAACAGTCAGTTGTCCAAACTTGAACAATCCCCGGCAACGTCGCCAAAAACTTGGTGCACGAAATTGTGATTACACTTTTCACAACTCCGCACAACTAACCAGCAAGTACACTGTGTCGTCCAAGTAATACCTTACGTGAGTAAGGGTCGATACCACGGAGATTGTCGGCTTGAAGCAAGCTATGTTTATTTTGTAAATCTTAGTCAGGAGATTAATGATAAGAGTGATTGTATTTATGAAAAATAAATAACATGAAATAAATAGTACTTGTGATTCAATAATGAGAAACAGGCTGAGGTTCCGCAGATGCTCTGTCGTCTGAATCTCTGCTTTCTTACTGTCTTCTTCTCCAAACACGCATGGCTTCCTTCAATGGCAAGCTGTATGATCCTCTCGGATGAAAAATACCAAGCACGATCTCTGCACGGCTAATCAACTGTCGGATTTCTCGTCTTGGATGAAAAATACCATGTATAGCTACCGCACGGCTAATCATCTGTCGGTTCCCACTAGCGTCGGAATAGGACCCTTGTCCTTTTGCACACTGTCACTGCGCCCAACATTCGTAGGTTTGAAGCTCGTCATAGTCATCCCTTCCTGGATCCTACTCGGAATACCACAGACAAAGTTTAGACTTTTTGGATCCCAGGAATGCTGCCAATTTGTTCTAGCCTATACCACGAAGGTTCTAACCTCCGAACTCGATCCGTGGATTAGAAACCCAAGAGATACGCACTCAAGCTATCGCCCAATGACTACGTTGAGCTCAGATAGAACAGGAGTGGTTGTCAGGCACGCGCTCATAGGTTGAGGATAATGATGAGTGTCACGAATCATCATATTCTTTATATTGAAGTACGAGTGAGTATCTTAGAACAGAATCAAGCGTGATTGAATAGAAAAGAGAAGTAATTGCATTAATCCATTGAAACACAGCAGAGCTCCTCACCCCCACCTATGGGGTTTAGAAACTCATGCTGTAAAAGATACAATATGAAGTGTAAAAAATGTCATGAGGTCCTAAATGAATCTCTAAAAGTAGTTTTTATACTAAACTAGTAACTTAGGGTTACAGAAAATGAGTAACTAGGTGTAGATAGTGCAAAATTCCACTTCCGGGGCACAGTTGGTGAGTGTTTGGGCTGAGCTTTCAAGCTTCCACGTGAATATGCCTCATATTGGAGTTAAACGCAAACTTGGGTGCCAAAATGGGCGTTTAACGCCGAAAAGTATGCCAGTTCTGGCGTTTTACGCTAGAAAGTTTTTGGCTGGCTTTTAATGCCAGTTTTGGCCATCAAATCTCGAGCAAAGTATGGACTATTATATATTGCTGGTAAGCCCAAGATGTTTACTTTCCAACGCAATTGAGAGCGCACCAATTGGGCTTCTGTAGCTCCAGAAAATCTATTTCGAGTGGAGGAGGGTCAGAATCCAACAACATCTGCAGTCCTTTCTCAGCCTCTGAATCAGATTTTTGCTCAGGTACCTCATTTTCAGCTAGAAAATACCTGAAATTATAGAAAAATACATAAACTCATAGTAAATCCCAGAAATATGATTTTTGAATAAAAACTAATAAAAATATAATAGAAAGTAACTAAAATATACTAAAAACTACCTAAAAACAATGCCAAAAATGGTATAAATTATCCGCTCATCAATACCTCAGGTGAGTGAGGGTCGATCCCACGAGGATTGAAGGACTAAGCAACAATGATTGATTAATTGGCTTAGTTAGACAAACGAGAAAGAGTATTTGAGTATTCAACGAGCATTAAACAATCGTACAGAAAGTAAAATAGTAAAGTAAATAAATTGGGAGTAAAGTATGGATAAGGCAGTTAAGCTTTTAGATTTATTTATTTTTTCGGATTAACTTTTCTTACTAACTATTTTAATCATGCAGGATTTTATTTATGGCAAACTATATGTGACTAGACCCTAATTCCTTAGACCTTTCTAGTCTCCCCTAAAATTCATCAACAGCCAATTCCTTGGTCAATTAATTCCTAATTAGAGGGTGATGATCAAATTCCAGTTTATATGCCACAAAAACTCTAATTAACTAAAAAATAAAAGGATTATATGTCACGTATCCCATTAAATCCAGATAATTAAAATTTAGGAGAATATGTTTTCAAGCTGTTGTTCAAGTAAAGAGCTTTTCCAAGTTATACAAGAACTCAAATAGAAAGAGGGTCATACTTCCATTCCACCCAAATTCATAAGATAAAGAGCGAAAACAATTCTTAAATTATAAATCCATACATAAATTAAAATAGAAAAAGTAATAAAATCAATCCATACAAATAGACAGAGCTCCTAACCTTAACAATGGAGGTTTAGTTGCTCATGGTTCAGAGTAAAATAAGGATTGTAAATTGGAATGGAATAATGTTCAGTTGAGATGGAATGAAAAGTTAACTAATTCCCATCCACTTTTATATCTAATCCTAATAAATTTAAAATCTATCTTCTAAAACTTAAATAATATCTTTTCCTATTTTTGAATTAAAAATAAAGTTTAAATCAAAATTAATTAAAGCAATCAGCATGTCTTCAATTGATGGATGGGGACCACTTGCTTCGTAGGGTCCACGCCTAACTTGGAGTGGGCATAATCATTCTTGTGTGAATCCCCCTTGAGTCTCTACTATCCCCTGGCTCTAATATGTGTTTCTGGGCCGAAAACTGGGTCAAAACTCGGCCTGAAATCGCCCCCAGCATTTTCTGCATTTTCTAAATGTCGCGCATGTCACGTGTACGCGTCAGTCACGCGTACGCGTCGATGGCCTTTTTCGTGTGTCACGCATACGTGTCAGGTACGCGCACGCGTCGCTGAGCAACTTTGCTTTTCACGCATACGCGTCAAGCACGCACACGCGTCGCCATGAATAGCTCCAAATCACGCACGCGTCAGGCACGCGCACGCGTCGCTCCTCACTGGTCAGCTCCTTGGTTTCTTCTCTTTCTCTGCAGAAACTCCATCAAATCCATCCGAATGCTACCTAAAATAAACAAAAATGCATAAGACTCAAAGTAGCATCCATATTGGCTAAAAGATAATTAATTCTTGATAAAACTTAACAAATTACATGCAAATTCACTAGGAAAAGATAGGAAAGATGCTCACGCATCATAACACCAAACTTGAATTGTTGCTTGTCCTCAAGCAACCAAAATAATATAGGCTTAGAATGTGAATTTGCATGAGAATGAGAGTTCAATTAAGCTCATGTCTCTTCTTATAGTGGGGTTTACAACTGTAATTCTGAATAGTTTTGGCATCTCACTCTTCTTTGAATCAGAAGAATGTTACTGTCATTCGGAATTAGAATCCGGATAATATTATGAATTCTCTGATCTTTTTGTAACTCAATTTAACCCTTGAACACAGCTATTTTTCTTTTCTTTGGTGCTTTGCACCTTGAGCCTAGCCGTGACTTGAAATGTTTTGTCTCAAGTTTTACTTGACACAGAAACACCACAAGCACTTAACTCGGGAACTCTTTTGAAGTTCTGATTTTTCTTTCAGCTACTCCCAGACAGTGGTGCTCAAAGCCTTTGGCATACTCTTCTAATTGCAGTTGATCTCGAATCTAAATGTTTTGTCTCAAGGATTACTTACTTGACACAAGAACACCACAAGCATGTAACTAGGGAAACAACTCTTTGAGCTTTTTATCATGTCTGACCTCCCTAGTCATTGATGCTCAAAGCCTTGGACCTTCCTTTTTATTTTTTTTTTTTTTTTTTTTGCTATTTCTTTTGCTTCAAGGATTAAACTTTTACGTATTTCAGAGAAGTCATAATAATTCTCTAAATTCCTGTTCCTAGTACATCAACATTCTTTGATTCAAATTTAAATATGCACTGTTCATGTCATGCATTCAGAGTTACAGAAAATACCACCACATGTAAGTGAATAAGACTACTCTTCAATATAAACTCAATTTCTCATGCAATATATCACTTCTTTTTTTTCTTTTTCTTTTTAGATTCAAGTTCAGTGAGCGGTACATGAGACAAATAACAGAATAAAACTAATTCTAATAACTGAAAGTACTAATGATCATGCAGGCAAAACAGCAGAAAACAAAAAACAACAAAATAAGAATGGAAGAGAAATAGAATGAAAGGAACTCAACCACCTCAGTTATGTTAGTAGCCATCTCATTCCTCCATGAAGAGCATTCATCTCCATTTTGTGCTTTTTTTTTCTTTTTTAAAAAAAAAAACATCAGCGAAGCGACAACACCAAACTTTAAATGTTTTCTTGTCCTCAAGCAAAGAAGAACTGAAAATAAAATAATAAAAAATAATAGTAAGATGAAAGAAGAATAAAAGGATAAAAGAACAAGCGAGAATTAGGATTGGGAGAGAGAAAAGAAAATTAAAATTGGGTGGAGAACTAGTGTAATTGTGCGGCACAGGCGACGCGTACGCGTACAACACGCGTACGCGTGGGGTGCAAAATTTCCTTAATGACGCGTGAGCGTCAGGCACGCGTCCGCGTGCCCTTGATTTTGTGCGATACGCGCGAAGCCAACTGCGTGCACGCACAACTCTATGTTCGCGTGGCTTGGAATTCAATATTTTCATACGACACGTGCGCGTCACATGACGCGTGGATGGCCAATTAGGGAAAGGACGCGCACGCGTCAGGGACGCGTCCGCGTGATGGGACTTGTGCTCCCAGCACCACTCCAGCCCCACACCATCACAACTTTTGGCCATGCACCCATTTACGTCGATTTTTCTAGGTCACGCGTACGCGTCAGGGACGCGCACGCGTGGGTGGCCATTTGCGCAAATGACGCGCACGTGTCAGGGATGCGTACGCGTGATGCGACATATGCTCCCAGCATGGTTCCAGCCCCACTCCTGCTCAACTCTCTGTCCAATTTAATTTTTCACATGCACACACATGACGCGTACGCGTCAGCGACGCTTGCGCGTCGTGTGCTCATTTTTTTTTCTGGCTCCTGTTCTAAGATAGCTGCATGATCTAAAAAATAGTAAAATCTTAGTAAAAATAAAATAAGGAAGAAAAACTACTAGTACAAAAAATAGCTAAGGATACGAAATTATCGGGTTGCCTTCCGACAAGCGCTTCTTTAACGTCACTAGCTTGACGGTCAGTTCTGCTAGTTCAGCAGATGAGTGGACCTCTGGCGATCAATCTCGCCTCCAAGATAGTGCTTCAGCCTCTGACCATTCACTATAAATTTTCTGTTAGAATTCTCTTCCTGTATTTCCACATGACCATATAGTGAAGCTCTGGTAACCATAAACGGTCCTGACCACCGGGATTTCAGCTTCCCGAGAAAAAATTTGAGCCTTGAATTATATAGAAGCACTCTCTGTCCTGGCTCAAAGATTCTGATGGCAATCTTCTTGTCATGCAGTAGCTTGGTTCTCTCCTTATAGAGCTTGGCATTCTCATAAGCTAAATATCTGAATTCATCAAGCTCATTCAACTGAAGCATTCGCTTAATTCCTGCAGCTTCTGAATCAAGATTCAGATACATGATTGCCCAGTAAGCCTTGTGCTCGAGCTCAACTGGCAAGTGACAGGCTTTGCCATAGACTAACTGATATGGGGACATGCCAATTGGAGTTTTGTACGCTGTCTGGTATGCCCAGAGAGTATCATCAAGCTTCCTAGACCAGTCCTTTCTTGAAACACTGACGGTCTTCTCTAGAATCCTCTTGAGTTCCCTGTTGGAAACTTCAACCTGTCCACTTGTCTGAGGGTGATAGGGGTTGCCACCTTATGACGGACTCCATATCTTTGCAGAAGAGAATCCAGCTGTCTGTTACAGAAGTGACTTCCTCCATTACTAATGAGTGTCCTTGGGACACCAAACCGGCTAAAGATATACCTCTGAAGAAAGCTCATTACCACCTTGGCATCATTGGTGGGTAGAGCCACCGCTTCCACCCACTTGGACACATAATCAACTGCCACTAGAATGTAGTTGTTTGAATGTGAGGGTGGAAAAGGTCCCATGAAATCAATACCCCACACATCAAACAACTAAACTTCAAGAATCCCCTGCTGTGGCATTTCATGGTTGGCAGGGAGATTTGTGGCTTTTTCACATCTGTCACAGTGCTTCACAAATGCTCTTGAGTCTCTGAAAAGAGTTGGCCAGTAAAACCCGCTCTGAAGGACCTTTGTAGCTGTCCTTTCACCACCAAAGTGGCCTCCATAATCAGAACCATGACAGTGCCAAAGAATCTGCTGTTTTTCTTCATCTGGGACGCATCTTCGGATTATGCCATATGAACACCTTTTAAAGAGGTATGGTTCCTCCCAAATGTAATACTTGGCATCAGTCAATAGCTTCTTTACTTGTTGCCTGCTGTACTCCCTTGGAATAAAATTCATGGCCTTATAATTTGCAATGTCTGCAAACCATGGAGCCTGCTGAATGAGGAACAATTACTCATCTGGAAACGTCTCAGTCATAGCTGTGGGTGGTTGTACTCCTGCTTCATGCTCAATTCTGGAGAGATGGTCAGCTACTTGATTTTCTGACCCTTTTCTGTCTTTTATCTCAATATCAAACTCCTGAAGGAGTAGCACCCATCTGATTAATCTTGGTTTCGAATCCTGTTTGGTTAGAAGGTACTTCAAAGCAGCATGATCAGTATAAACAATAACCTTAGAACCAAGTAAATAGGACCTAAACTTATCAATAGCATACACAACAGCTAATAATTCCTTTTCTGTAGTTGTGTAATTCTTTTGGGCATCATTTAACACACGACTGGCATAGTAAATGACATGTACAAGCTTACCATGCCTCTGTCCTAAAACAGCTCCTATAGCAAAGTCGCTGGCATCACACATCAACTCAAATGGTAAATCCCAGTCAGGGGAGCTATAATGGGAGCAGATGTAAGGTTTGCTTTCAGAGTTTCAAAAGCATGCAGACAATCAGAATTAAAGACAAAAGGAACATCAGCAACTAACAGGTTGCTTAAAGGTTTAGCAATTTTAGAAAAATCCTTTATAAATCTTCTATAAAATCCTGCATGACCCAAGAAACTCCTGACTGCCTTAAAATTAGTTGGTGGTGGTAATTTTTCAATTACCTCCACCTTTGCTCTATCAACCTCAATTCCCTTACTTGAAATTCGGTGTCCAAGAACAATACCTTCTGTAACCATAAAGTGACATTTTTCCCAATTTAAAACAAGGTTTGATTCTTGACACCGTTTTAAGACAAGAGATAAATGCTTAAGGCAGGATTCAAAAGAATTACCAAAGACGGAAAAGTCATCCATAAATACCTCAATGAACTTTTCAACCATATTAGAAAAAATTGAAAGCATACACCTCTGAAAAGTTGCCGGAGCATTGCAAAGTCCAAAAGGCATTCTTCTGTAGGCAAATACTCCAAAGGGGCATGTGAATGCTGTCTTCTCTTGATCTTGAGGGTCCACTGCAATTTGGTTATATCCAGAATAGCCATCTAGAAAGCAATAAAATGCATGACCAGCTAACCTCTCAAGCATCTGATCAATGAAAGGAATGGGGAAGTGATCCTTCCTAGTAGCAATGTTGAGCTTCCTGTAGTTTATACACATTCTCCATCCTGTGATTGTTCTTGTAGGAATAAGCTCATTCTCTTCATTCTTGATCACTGTCATCCCTCCTTTCTTGGGAACTAACCCAGTGCACTTGCTGGTTAGTTGTATCGAAGTTGTGACAATTATGAATTAAGATCAAAGCACCAAGCTTTGGAGCCATTACCAGGGATTGCTCGAGCCTGGACATCACAATTTCGTGCACCAAGTTTTTGGCGCCGTTGCCGGGGATTGTTTGAGTTTGGACAACTGACGGCTCATCTTGTTGCTCAGATTAGGTAATTTTCTTTTTATTTTATTTTCAAAAATTTTTCAAAAATGTTTTCAAAAATCTATCATCTGTTTTCGAAAAAAATAAATAAAAATGTTTTCAAAAATTTTATTCAAAATTTTTAAGAATGAATTCTAGTGTTTCATGAAGCATGTGAAGCCTGGCTGGCTGTAAAGCCATGTCTAAATTCTTTTGGACTGAGGCTTCCAACCATCAGCTCTTACACGACTGTAGGGTATGTTAGGCGTGTCATGTCTGAATTAAATGCTGAAGCTTGGCTGGCCATTTGCCATGTCTAGTGTTTTGGACCGGAGCTTTCATTGAAAGCTTGGCTGGCTAGTGAGCCATGTCTAATTCCTGGACTGAAGCTTTAGACTAAGAATGCAAGATTCCTGGAATTCATGTTAAAAATTTTGGAATCCTTATTTTTTCTTTTTCATATAATTTTCGAAAAAAAATACAAAAAAAAAATTAGAAAATCATAAAAATCAAAAATATTTTTCTGTTTCTTGTTTGAGTCTTGAGTCACATTATAAGTTTGGTGTCACTTGCATGTACATCTTGCATATTTCGAAAATTTCATGCATTCATAGTGTTCTTCATGATCTTCAAGTTGTTCTTGGTAAGTCTTCTTGTTTGATCTTGATGATTTTTTGTTTTGTGTCTTTTCATGTTTATCATATGCATTCTTGAATTCTTAGTGCGTAAGCATTAAAGAATTCTAAGTTTGGTGTCTTGCATGTTTTCTTTGCATTAAAAATTTTTCAAAAATATGTTCTTGATGTTCATCATGACATTCAAAGTGTTCTTGGTGTTCATCTTGACATTCATAGCATTCTTGCATGCATCACATGTTTTGATCTAAAAATTTCATGCATTGCATAATTTTCATGTTTTTCATAAAAATTTCAAAAATCAAAAAAATATCTTTCCCTTTTTTTCTCTCATCAAATTCGAAAATTGAGTTGACTTTTTCAAAAAATTTTAAAAATCAAGTTGTTTCTCATGAGTCAAATCAAATTTTCAATTTGAAAATCTTATCTTTTTCAAAATCTTTTTCAAAAATCAAATCTTTTTCAAAATTATTAGTTATTTTCGAAAATTTCAAAAAAATATTTTTCAAAAATCTTTTTCTTATTTTTATACCAAATTTTCGAAAATAACATAATCAATTAATGTTTTGATTCAAAAATTTGAAGTTTGTTACTTGCTTGTTAAGAAAGATTCAAACTTTAAGTTCTAGAATCATATCTTGTGATTTCTTATGAATCAAGTCATTAATTGAGATTTTAAAAATCAAATCTTTTTCAAAACTAATTTCAATCATATCTTTCCAAAAATATCTTCTTATCTTATCTTTTTCAAAAAAATATCTTTTCAAAATATCTTTTCTAACTTCCTAACCTCTTATCTTTTCAAAAATTTGTTTCAACTAACTAACTAACTTTTTGTTTGTTTCTTAACTTTTTCAAAACCACCTAACTAACTCTCTCTCTCATTTTTCGAAAATATCTCCCCCTTTTTCAAAAATTTCTTTTTAATTAACTAATTATTTTATTTTTATTTTTATTTCAAAAAAAATTTTCGAAAAAAAATACTAACAATTTTCAAAAACTATTTTCAAAAATCACTAACTCCTTTTCAAAAATAATTTTCAAAAATTATACCTCCCCCATCCTATTCTATTTATTCATTCATATCCTAACATCTCATCTCACATCTCTTCCATTCTCACAGTTGTGTTTCTTCCTTTATATTACATTCTTTATCTCCCCTCTTTTCTTCCACTCACACAGGGATCCCTATACGGTGGTATAAAGGATCTCTATTATTATTAT
>NC_029788.2:26460618-26475008 GCF_000816755.2 Arachis ipaensis
GAGTTTCAACAATGCTCTGAACATCTGTGAGGCTCCTGAGAGCCCACTGTCAAGCTATTGACATTAAAGAAGCGCTTGTTGGGAGGCAACCCAATGTTTATCTAATTCTTATTTTTATTGTTTTTCATGTTTTCTTAGGTTCATGATCATGTGGAGTCACAAAATAAATATAAAAATCAAAAACGGAATCAAAAACAGCAGAAAAAAAAATCACACCCTGGAGGAGCATCTGTCTGGCGTTCAAACGCCAGAACAGAGCATAGTTCTGGCGCTGAACGCCCAGAACAAGCATGGTTCTGGCGTTCAACGCCAGAAATGGCAGCAAAGGGGCGTTGAACGCCCAAAATGGGCACCAACCTGGCGCTGAACGCCCAGAGTTGTGTGCAAGGGCATTTTACATGCCTAAATTGGTGCAGGGATGTAAATGCCTTGACACCTCAGGATCTGTGGACCCCACAGGATCATCTCAGGACCTGTGGACCCCACAGGATCCCCACCTACCTCATCATCTCTCTTTCCATTCATGATCATCCCTTTTTTTTTTCCATTTACCACTCACATCCATACACCCACTACCTTCAAAAATTCAATATCTCTCTCCCACCCAATCCCACCCATATGGCCGAATACACACTCCCATCCATCTCCTACATATCTTCTTCTTATTCTTCTATTCTTTCTTCTTTTGCTCGAGGGCGAGCAACATTCTAAGTTTGGTGTGGTAAAAGCATAGCTTTTTTGTTTTTTCCATAACCATTGATGGCACCTAAGGCCAGAGAAACCTCTAGAAAGAGGAAAGGGAAGACAAAAGCTTCCATCAAGGGTCTATAGCTCAGTGGTAGAACATTTGACTGCAAATCAAGAGATCCCTGAGATACCTCAGGGGATACATTTTCTTCCACACAATTATTGGAAGCAACTAAGGGTGGAACATCAAGAGCACTCCATCATCCTTCATGAAATCAGAGAAGATCTAAAAGCAATGAAGGAGGAGCAGCAAAGACAAGGAAGAGACATAGATGAGCTCAAGGACATCACTAAGGTGGACTCATTCCTTGTTCTTACTGTCTCTTGAAAAATCATAAAAATGATTCTTAAAGCAAGAAAAAGCAGCAAAGAACAAAGCTTGCAGAAAAAAAAAAGAAAAAAAAAAGGGGCGAAAAAATAGAGTAGGATCTAGTTACTTTTAGGGATGTTTTCCTTAGTTTTTATGTTAAATTCACATTTCTGGACTTTACTATGAGTTTGTGTGTTTTTCTGTGATTTCAGGTATTTTCTGGCTGAAATTGAGGGACTTGAGCAGAAATCAGATTCAGAGGTTGAAAAAGGACTGTTGATGCTGTTGGATTCTGACCTCCCTGCACTCAAAGTGGATTTTCTGGAGATACAAAACTCGAAATGGCGCGCTTCCAATTGCGTTGGAAAGTAGACATCCAGGGCTTTCCAGAAATATATAATAGTCTATACTTTGGCCAAGAATTGATGACGTAAACTGGCATTCAACGCCAGCCTTCTGCCCAAATCTGGAGTCCAGCGCCAGAAAAGGATCCAAAACCAGAGTTGAACGCCCAAACTGGCACAAAAACTGGCGTTCAACTCCACAAATGGCCTCTGTACGTGCTACACTTAAGCTCAGCCCAAACATACACCAAGTGGGCCCCGGAAGTGGATTTATGCATCAATTACTTACTCATGTAAACCCTAGTGACTAGTTTATTATAAATAGGACCTTTTACTATTGTATTAGGCATCTTTTGATCATCTTAGGATCTTAGCTGGTTAGTTGTATCGAAGTTGTGACAATTATGAATTAAGATCAAAGCACCAAGCTTTGGAGCCATTACCAGGGATTGCTCGAGCCTGGACATCACAATTTCGTGCACCACCTGCACAGGACTTACCCAAGGACTGTCAGAAATAGGGTAAATAATACCTGCTTCGCATAGTTTCATTACCTCTTTTTAGACCACCTCTTTCATAGTTGGATTGAGTCTCCTTTGTGGTTGCACAACTGGTTTGGCATCATCTTCAAGGAGAATCTTGTGTATACACTTGGTTGGACTAATCCCCTTCAAGTCACTAATGGTCCACCCAAGAGCTGTTTTATGGCTCCTGAGCACTGAAATAAGCTTCTCTTCTTCTTCAGGCTTCAGAGAAAAACTAATAATAACTGGATATGAATAATTTCCATCCAAGAACACATATTTCAGAGAAGGAGGTAAAGGTTTGAGTTCAAGCTTGGGGACTTCCTCCTCCTTTATTGGCGTGTTCATCAACTCCTTTTGTGGTGGTGAATCATCAACTTCAACTAATTCATATTCTGAAATAGGATCCAGAATGTCATCAAGTACCTCAGCTTCCAGTACTTCTTGAACAAGTGGTTCAACAACATTAATTCTCATACACCCTTCAGAATCATTAGGGTGCTTGAGAGCTTTAAAAACATTAAGGACCACCTGTTCTTCATTGACTCTCAGGGTTAATTCACCCTTTTGAACATCAATCAGAGCTCTATCTGTAGCTAAGAAGGGTCTACCAAGAATAATAGAGGATTTTACATCCTCTTCCATGTCTAATATAACAAAATCAGCAGGGAAAATAAATGGTCATACTTTAACAAGTAGATCCTCAACCACACCCACAGGTAATTTAATAGAAAGATCAGCAAGTTGAAGAGAAATACGAGTGGGTTTTATCTCCTCAATTTGAAGCTTTTTTATCACTGAAAGTGGCATTAGGTTGATGCTAGCTCCAAGATCACATAAAGCTCTCTGAATGCCGAAATCTCCAATGGTGCAAGGAATCACAAAGCTCCTTGGATCTTACATTTTCTCAGGAAGTTTATGTTGAATAATAGCACTACATTCCTTGGTTAACACCACGGTTTCTTGCTCCTTCTAATTCCTCTTGTTGGTCAACAACTCTTTCATGAATTTATTTAAAGGGGCATTTGCTCAAGAGCTTCTGCAAAAGGAATGTTGATCTGTAGCTTCTTGAAGACATCTAAAAATTTAGAGAATTGCTTTTCTTCGGAAGCCTTCTGAAGTCTCTGAGGATATGGCATTTTTGGCTTGTATTCAGGAGCCTTTGGCAATGTAGGATAAGTGTCAAGAGAGTCAGGGAACGGGTTGTCTGCACGCTTTGGAGGGGCGTGCTCCACTTTTTCCTTCTTCTCCTTTGGAGCTTCCTTTTCAACTAGCTCTTCATTGGCCTTTGTCTCAGAGCCAGCTGTTTTACCACTTCTCAATTGAATAGCCTTGCAATCTTCTATTGGGTTCACCACTGTATCACCTGGAAATGTACTTGCAGACCTCTCAGGTATTTTCTTACTCAGTTGGCCCATTTGCACTTCCAATTTTCTAATGGAGGCTCTAGTTTCCTGCATAAAGCTCCTCATCATCTCCCAATTAGAATTTTCTTGGGATTTAGAGTTTGCCTGCTGAGATGGTTGTTGTTGCTGAGACTGAAATTGGCGATTATTGTAATTGTTCTGTTGACAGCCGCCCTGAGAATTATTATTGAAATTCTGAAGTCTCTGAGGTTGGTCCCTCCATCCAAAATTTGGGTGATTCCTCCACCCCTGATTATATGTCTTAGAATAAGGATCGTTGTTGGGATTCCTCGGACCATTCCCCCATGTAATTGACCTGTTCAGAAGAGGATTGAGCATAATCATAATTATCATTTTGCACAAAGTTACCTGCCATATCATAGGAGACCTCTAGAGGTAGATTTTGGGTGTTGATAGCTGAGACTTGCATGCCACCCATCTGTTGAGTAAGTAGATTTATTTGCTGAGACATAAGCTTGTTTTGAGCAAGAAGGGCATTAACAGCTTCCACTTCAACCACGCCTCTCTTCTGAGAGGTCTCAGAGTTCACAGGATTCCTGTTAGATGAGTATAAATATTGGTTTCTAGTAACCAATTCAATAAGCTCAATTGTCTCCTCCGGTGTCTTCTTCTTGTGTAATGAACCACCTGCAGAATTATCTAAGTATATCTTAGACATTTCACCCAAACCTTCATAAAAGATGTCTAGTTGGGTCCACTTAGAGAACATGTCCGGAAGGCATTGCCTAATCAGTAGCTTGTACCTCTCCCAGACTTCATAAAGAGTTTCACCATCCCTCTGTCTGAAGGTCTGAACCTCTACCCTAAGCTTAGTCAGCTTCTTTGGTGGGAAAAATTTAGTAAGAAACTCAGTAACAACCTTGTCCCAAGTATTCAAACTCTCCTTGGGTTGTAAATCTAGCCATAGCTTTGCTCCATCCCTCAGAGCAAATGGGAAGAGCATGAGTTTATACACCTCTGGGTTCACTCCATTTGTCTTCACAGTATCCCAAATCTGCAGAAAATTAGAAATAAATTGATTTGGGTCTTCGTAGAGAAGACCATGATACTGGCAGTTTTGTTGCACCAGGATGACCAATTGTGGCTTCAACTCAAAGTTGTTCGCAGTTATAGGAGGCACCACAATGCTTTTTCCATAAAGATCTGCAGTAGGAGCAGAGTAAGAGCCAAGCACTCTCTTTTGTTGATCATCCCCATTCGGATTTGCCACATTGGCATTAACAGTATTATTGTTATCCATAGTGGATCCTGCAGCCTTGTAAAGTCTTGCTTGTTGTAAATGTTGCCTACAAGTCCTTTCAGGTTTAGGATCAAAGTCTAACAAAGGTTCTTTGTCCCTGTTCTGCTCATAAACAGACAGAAGACAAGAAAAGATGAGATTCTCTACGTCAGAGTGTAGAGAAATCTCAGTGAGGTATCTTGTGTAAAATAATAAAATAAAAATACTAGATAAAATAAATGAATAAATTTCGAAAATAATAACTGAATTTGGACAAAAATTTTCAAAAATTTTCAGGAAAAATAAACAAGAAAATTAAAATAAAATTAACTAGGTGACACCAAACTTAATTTCAAAAATTAAGGAAAAATATTAGTGCTATTTATAAATTTTTTTTTTCGAAAATAATAAGCAAAATTTAAATAAAATTAAAACTAAAATTCCTAATCTAAGCAATCAAACAACTGATAGTTGTTAATCACTATCAATCCCCGGCAACGGCGCCAAAAACTTGGTGCGGTAATTTCTAACCACAAACTAACCGGCAAGTGCACCGGGTCGTACCAAGTAATACCTCAGGTGAGTGAGGGTCGATCCCACGAGGATTGAAGGACTAAGCAACAATGATTGATTAATTGGCTTAGTTAGACAAACAGAAAAGAGTGTTTGAGTATTCAACGAGCATTAAACAATCGTACAGAAAGTAAAATTGTAAAGTAAATGGATTGGGAGTAAAGTATGGAGAAGGCAGTTAAGCTTTTAGAGTTATTTATTTTTTCCGATTAACTTTTCTTACTAACTATTTTAATCATGCAGGATTTAATTTATGGCAAACTATATGTGACTAGACCCTAATTCCTTAGACCTTTCTAGTCTCCCCTAAAATTCATCAACAGCCAATTCCTTGGTCAATTAATTCCTAATTAGAGGGTGATGATCAAATTCTAGTTTATATGCCACAAAAACTCTAATTACCCAAAAAATAAAAGGATTATATGTCACGTATCCTGTTAAATCCAGATAATTAAAATTTAGGAGAATATGTTTTCAAGCTGTTGTTCAAGTAAAGAGCTTTTCCAAGTTATACAAGAACTCAAATAGAAAGAGGGTCATATTTCCGTTCCACCCAAATTCATAAGATAAAGAGCGAAAACAATTCTTAAATTATAAATTCATACATAAATTAAAATAAAAAAAAGCAATAAAATCAATCCATACAAATAGACAGAGCTCCTAACCTTAACAATGGAGGTTTAGTTGCTCATGATTCAGAGTAAAATAAGGATTGTAAATTGGAATGGAATAATGTTCAGTTGAGATGGAATAAAAAGTTAACTAATCCCCATCTCCTTTTATATCTAATCCTAATAAGTTTAAAATCTATCTTCTAAAACTAAAATAATATCTTTTCCTATTTTTAAATTAAAAATAAAGTTTAAATCAAAATTAATTAAAGCAATCAGCATGTCTTCAATTGATGGATGGGGACTACTTGCTTCGTAGGGTCGACGCCTAAACCCTAAACCCTAATCTGTGTTTTTGGGCCGAAAACTGGGTCGAAACTCGACCTGAAATTGCCCCATCATTTTCTGCATTTTCTGAATGTCGCGCATGTCACGCGTATGCGTCAGTCACGCGTACGCGTCGATGGCCTTTTTTGCGTGTCAGGCGTATGCGTCAGGTACGCGCACGCGTCGCTGAGCAACCTTGCTTTTCACGCGTACGCGTCAAGCACGCGCATGCGTCGCCATGAATAGCTCCAAATCACGTGTACGCGTCAGACACGCGCACGCGTCGCTCCTTGCTGGTCAGCTCTTTTGTTTCTTCTCTTTCTCTGCAGAAACTCCATCAAATCCATCCGAATGCTACCTAAAATAAACAAAAATGCACAAGACTCAAAGTAGCATCCATAGTGGCTAAAAGATAATTAATTCTTGAAAAAACTTAACAAATTACATGCAAATTCACTAGGAAAAGATAGGAAAGATGCTCACGCATCACCGGGCAGGTTTTTTTTAGTCCCGATTTCTTAACATTCTCCAAAACGGCGTCATTTCTGGCGTTGATAAAAAAGAAAGAGCCCCTCCCCTACCTAACCCAACGAAGTCACCATGCCTCCCAGCCCTCTCTCAACCCTAACTTCCCTTTCCTTCAACGAGCAGAACTGCAGAAGCCAGAAGGAACTCCACCATCCCTAGCCAAATCGACGCCGGCAATGACCACCAGCGGTTGCCACCGTCGCGGTTCGAAGCTTCAATCGGCGTAGTCATCGTTTGTTTGTCTGAACTTCGAAGATTTTGTCGTCGGAAGCACGATTTGAAGATTATGTCGTCGTCGTCGTCGGCTGGTTGGTTCCAACTTCGAAGCTTCTGTCGTCGGCCACCTCTGTCCTACCAAGCATCACTTCTG
Organism: Arachis ipaensis; assembly: GCF_000816755.2. Lineage (NCBI taxonomy): Eukaryota > Viridiplantae > Streptophyta > Magnoliopsida > Fabales > Fabaceae > Arachis > Arachis ipaensis. The sequence goes on from NC_029788.2 coordinate 26,467,599, forward strand.
CCGCCGTAGACTCTGGACCTTCTTTCTTCTCTCTGACGCAGTGAGTTTTTCAATTAAATTTTTTTTATTTTGTTAAGTATATGAATCTGCAGTGAGTTCTTCCATTTTTATTTCAGTTAACTTTTTATTTTGTTAAATATATGAATTTTCACAGAGGTCTTTAGTTCTTCAATTTTTTATTTTGTTAATTTTGTAATGCTGAATAGAATTTTGGATTCTGAATGTTGCTGGAATTACTGTAAACTTCGAATCTTTTTATGCTTATGAATTTGATCATGTGCGGTGTTTATCTTAGTTGCTGTGAAGAGGGGTGAGGGGGAGAAGATGGGATATTGTTGGTTCATTATTCTGATCACTGGGGAGTTTCTAGCTAGTACTTGAATGTGGATAAAATTGTTGCAAAGTTTCCTCATATGAATGATTCTGATTGAGGCTTGTAATGGCAATGTGATAATGGTTATTGTTTGCTTTTTCTGATAATAGAAATTCCAGTAAATCAGTTTCCAAATACCTTATTTATAGTGGTTCTATGACATACTAAAATGATTAAGTAAAAATGAGCTGCTATAAATTAATAGGTGAAAAGGCTATTTAATTAGAGATAAGGTTTAAGAGTGAAAGTGCATAAAAGGTAGGAGGATGAGAAAATTCTCCAACATAGCAAGGCACTAACTCTCTTGAATCAACCATATTTATAAATGCCAATGAGAAGCACATAGTTTTTATGGTATAACAAAGCTTGGCAGCAAATCTTGTTGTATATGAAAGATTCAACTGATAATACTTTTTTAGTTTAGTGTTTTAAATTGCATTACATATTTGCAGTTGAGGTCTATAGTGGTTTTAGAAGTCTTTGCAACTGCTACGAATCTATAGCTTTGGCAGCATAAACAGCCTTTTCCTGCCATTGTTTGTAATTTCATCAATCGTAATGCAAACCACCACAGAAGCTGTAAACTTTGAATTTTATTAAGTTAGAAATTATTGAAATTATATATTCAATTTTTAATAATTTTATTTAATATTTAATTAAACCGGTTGAACCTCGATTGAACTCCGGTGAATGTGTCTCCATCTGAACAATGATCATCTTCTGTTGAGCTAGGTCATTAACTGATTCTTCTTCTAGACCCAATGTGAAATACACCAAAATAATGTCAAAATACACCTGAAGCATTGAAAAGAAACACAGGATCTGTTTTTTGAGAACTTACGTAGTTGCATATTTTTCTTTTTTCCCTGCCTTTTTTTTTCTTGAATAAAATAATAAATGGCTTTTTTTTTTCTAAAAAAAATATATACAGAATTAGATGCAGATGGTAACAAAAGAATTAAGCAAATGGTATTAGAAACAGAAATTACATGCTATCCGTGGGTTTGTTTACGCTACTTTGATCCGTTTTTGTTTGAAACACAGGATCATTTTCGCTTCCTAAGTTCACCTCCGGTATTCTAAGCATAGAATAAACATCATTCAATAAAAATACTATTTAATTAAATCAAGATCTCAAAATTCTATCAAATAAAGGATCTTACGTTTCGGATGAATCATAGTGACCTCCCGTCCATAGGAGCCCATCTTCTTTCATCCTGGGAAAGCAAAAGCAATTATCAGCAACAAAAACCACCTTAAAATCGGCAATATACACCCAAATTCAACATACCCCTGTGTAGCCTTTTCATTAGTTTTTTACTTTTTTGATCCTCTAAAGAATTCTTCTATTTCTTCAGTTCTTACATCAGTTCTGACAGTATATGCAAAAGAACATGTTAACAAAAAAAATTTTGATGATAAAGGATAAGATAGCTTTAGAACGTATCTTACACATCATAGGATTCAATTTGTTCTTCAGAAGATGAATCCTTAACAATGTGCTTTCTTTTTTTTGGATTACATCCTGTAAATAAAAAAAGTATGAATCAGACAAACACAACAAAACTGATGATAAAATACTCCCGAAAGCAGTGCATACTTTTTTTGGTGGAGTCTGAATTTTTTTCTTTGATTTTTGTTTTATTATTGGTGATGATTCTTCACTTCTGAAATTAAATGAGAAACACTCTATTAATACATCAAATTTTAATAATAAATAAAAAAGAAAGCAATGCAATGACAATTTCAGAATCTTACTCATCATCGGATTCACTTTCACTTTTTGAAGAGGAATCCTCCATAATCTGTTTCCTTTTTCTATATACCATTCTGGAGAGCAAACAATCATTAGCAAAAAACTCCATAAAAATGAGAAAATACACCAAAAAATATTACTTATTTTTTAGCTGTCCTAGTGGGTTGTTTTCTTGTTTTTGTTGGTTCCTTTGAGTCTTTTTTAGACTTAAACTCAGAAGAAAAAGCAAATTCACTCTCCGATGAATCACTCTCGGATGAACTTACCTTCTTCTTTTTTTGTCTTTTTCTTTTTTTTTCTTTCTTTTCTTTCTCTTTCATTTTCTTCAATTTCTTTCTCACTTCCGCCCTGTTGACGATGCCCTGAAATAGATGAAACGTTAGTTACACCATCTACATAAATAAAATACACCCAAATTAGAGAAAGTATTCTGTTCAGTTACCATATGACCATCAATTTTTGCTCTGATCTTCACAACCAGTAGCTCCCTATTCCAATGGTTAACCTAGGGCGGTCTAGGGATTGCTTCTCCTTTCTTGTCTGTGTATTTTGTTAAATAAAAATATACTATCATCAAGGCATAGAGGCAGCCATCAATCAATTTTTTTTTCAAACGGTAATTGGTTATGCCTTTGATGATGAAATTGAGTATGTGGCTGGTGCGCAGAAATCGTGACGGATCCATTCCTTGGTAACGGTGCTAAAAACTCAATACGCACGTTCATAATCTTAGTTCTTTGTCACAACTTCGCACAACTAACAAGCAAGTGCACTGGGTTGTCCAAGTAATAAACCTTACGTGAGTAAGGGTCGATCCCACGGAGATTGTCGGCTTGAAGCAAGCTATGGTCACCTTGTAAATCTCAGTCAGGCGGATTCAATTGATTATAGAGATTTAATAATTAAAAGATAAATAAAATGTAAAATAAAGATAGAGATACTTATGTAATTCATTGGTGAGAATTTCAGATAAGCGAATAGAGATGCGTTCGTTCCTCCTGAACCTATGCTTTCCTATTATCTTCATCCAATCATTCATACTCCTTTCTATGGAAAGCTGTATGTTAGGCATCACCGTTGTCAACGGCTACATCCTGTCCTCTCAGTGAAAATGGTCCAATACGCTGTCACTGCATGGCTAATCATCTGTCGGTTCTCGATCATACTGGAATAGGATCCATTGATCCTTTTGCGTCTGTCACTACGCCCAGCACTCGCGAGTTTGAAGCTCGTCGCAGCCATCCCTTCCCAGATCCTACTCGGAATACCACAGACAAGGTTTAGACTTTCCGGATCTCAAGAATGGCCGTCCATGGATTCTAACTTATACCACAAAGATTCTGATTAAGGAATTCCAAAGATACTCATTCAATCTAAGGTAGAACGGAAGTAGTTGTCAGGCACGCGTTCATAGTTGGGAATGATGATGACTGTCACGATCATCACATTCATATTGAGGTGCGAATGAATATCTTAGAATCAGAATAAGCTTGAATTAAATAGAAAAACAATAGTACTTTGTATTAATTCATGAGGAACAGCAGAGCTCCACACCTTAATCTATGGTGTGTAGAAACTCTACCGTTGAAAATACAAAAGTGATGAAGGTTCAGGCATGGCCGAGAGGCCAGCCCCCAAACGTGATCTAAAGATGAGACTAAAAGATAATCCAAAGATGTAAATACAATAGTAAAAAGTCCTACTTATACTAAACTAGTTACTAGGGTTTACAGAAATGAGTAAATGATGTAGAAATCCACTTTCGGGGCCCACTTGGTGTGTGCTTGGGTTGAGCATTGAGCTTTACACGTGTAGAGGCTTCTCTTGGAGTTGAATGCCAGTTTGTAACCTGTTTCTGGCGTTTAACTCCACTTTGCAACCTGTTTCTGGCGTTTAACTCCAGAATGCAGCATGGAACTGGCGTTGAACGCCAGTTTGCGTCGTCTAAACTCGGGCAAAGTATGGACTATTATATATTGCTGGAAAGCCCTGGATGTCTACTTTCCAAAGAAATTGAGAGTGCGCCATTTGGAGTTCTGTAGCTCCAGAAAATCCACTTTGAGTACAGGGAGGTCAGAATCCAGCAACATCTGCAGTCCTTCTTCAACCTCTGAATCTGATTTTTGTTCAAGTCCCTCAATTTCAGCCAGAAAATACCTGAAATCATAGAAAAACACACAAACTCATAGTAAAGTCCAGAAATGTAATTTTTATTGCCACAGACACATAACTGGGTGAACCTTTTCAGATTGTGACTCAGCTTTGCTAAAGTCCCCAATTAGAGGTGTCCAGGGTTCTTAAGCACACTCTTTTTTTTTTTGCTTTGGACCTCGACTTTAACCGCTCAGTCTCAAGCTTTTGGCTTGAGACCTTCACGCCACAAGCACATGGTTAGGGACAGCTTGGTTCAGCCGCTTAGGCCAGGATTTGATTCCTTTAGGCCCTCCTATCCACTGATGCTCAAAGTCTTGGATCCTTTTTATTACCCTTGCCTTTTGGTTTTAAGGGCTATTGGCTTTTTGCTCTTGCCTTTTGGTTTAAAGAGCTCTTGGCTTTTTCTGCTTGCTTTTTCTTTTTCTTTTATTTTTGCCATTTTTTTTCTTTTCTCTCTTTTTTTTTTTCTGCAAGCTTTTGTATTCACTGCTTTTTCTTGCTTCAAGAATCATTTTTATGATTTTTCAGATCATCAAATAACATTTCTCCTTTTCATCATTCTTTCCCTATCCTTAGTTGTCCCATGTTGGAGCTTAATTCTCCTAGGAAAGTGTTGATTTGCTCCCAATAGTTTTGTGGAGGAAAGTGCATCCCTTGAGGCATCTCAGGGATTTCATGGTGAGGAATTTCCTCATGCTCATGTTGAGTTCCATAAGTAGGTTCTCTTGTTTGCTCCATCCTTTTCTTAGTGGTGAGCTTTTGAGATGAATCTCTCCATCTCCTATGACTCAGAGGTGGAAGCTTTTGCCTTCCCTTTCCTCTTTCTAGAGGTTTCTCTGGCCTTAGGTGTCATAAATGGTTATGAAAAACCACAAAGCAACGCTTTTACCACACCAAACTTAAAAGGTTTGCTCGTCCCCGAGCAAAAGAAGAAAGAAAGTAGTAGAAGAAGAAGAAAATGGAGGAGATGGAGGGAGAATGTGTATTCGGCCAAGGGGGTTTTATGTGGTTATGATGTGTGAGAAGGAAGGAGTGATGGGTTGAATTTGAGTGGGTGGGTGTAGGTGGTTGTATGATGGTTTTGGAGGAGTAATGGAGGTGATTGGTGGAAGTTATTTGGGGAAGAGAGTTATGAAAAGGTGTGAAGAGGAGAGAAGAAAAAGTGGGGATCCTGTGGGGTCCACAGATCCAGTGGGGCCAAGGACTTAACATCCCTGCTCAAATTAGGCGTGTAAAATGCCCTTGCTGTGCAATCCTGGCGTTTAACGCCAGACTGCTGCCTGTTTCTAGCGTTAAACGCCCAAATGTAGCTTGTTTCTAGCATTTAACGCCAGGTAGATGCTTGGTTCTGGCGTTAAACGCCAGCTTGGTGCTTGTTTCTGGCGTTAAACGCCAGACAGATGCTTGTTTCTAGCGTTCAAATGCCAGACTGCTCTCCTCCAGGGTGTGCTGTATTCAATGTTGTTTTTCATTCTGTTTTTTTTTATTTTTCAGTAGTTTTTGTGACTTCACATGATCATCAACCTAATAAAACACGAAATAACAAAAAGAGAATAAAATAGATATGATTAAATAACATTGGGTTGCCTCCCAACAAGCGCTTCTTTAATGTCAATAGCTTGACTGTGAGCTCTCATGGAGCCTCACAGATAATCAGAGCAAGGTGGGAACCTCCCAACACCAAACTTAGAGTTTGAATGTGGGGGTTCAACACCAAACTTAGAGTTTGGTTGTGGCCTCCCAACACCAAACTTAGAGTTTGACTGTGGGGGCTTTGTTTGACTCTGTAGTGAGAGAAGCTCTTCATGCTTCCTCTCCATGGTTACAGAAGGAGATCCTTGAGTTTCAAACACAAGGTTGTCCTCATTCAGTTGGAGGACCAACTCTCCTCTGTCCACATCAATCACAGCTCTTGCTGTGGCTAGGAAGGGTCTTCCAAGGATGATGGATTCATCCTCATCCTTCCCAGTGTCTAGGAATATGAAATCAGCAGGGATGTAAAGGCCTTCAACCTTTACTAACACGTCCTCTACTTGTCTATAAGCCTATTTTCTTGAGTTGTCTGCCATCTCTAATGAGATTCTGGCAGCTTGCACCTCAAAGATCCCAAGTTTCTCCATTACAGAGAGTGGCATTAAGTTTATTCCTGACCCCAGGTCACACAGAGCCTTCTCAAAGGTCATGGTGCCTATGGTACAGGGTATTAAGAATTTGCCTGGATCTTGTTTCTTTTGAGGTAATTTCTGCCTATCCAATGTATTTAGTTCATTGGTGAGCAAGGGAGGTTCATCTTCCCAAGTCTCATTACCAAATAGCTTGGCATTCAGCTTCATGATTGCACCAAGGTACTTAGCAACTTGCTCTTCAGTAATGTCTTCATCCTCTTCAGAGGAAGAATACTCATCAGAGCTCATGAAGGGCAGAAGGAGGTTCAATGGAATCTCTATGGTCTCTAGATGAGCCTCAAATTCCTTTGGTTCCTCAAGGGAGAACTCCTTATTGGTCACTGGGCGTCCCAGGAGGTCTTCCTCACTAGGATTCACGTCCTCCTCCTCCCTTGTAGGTTCGGCCATGATGGTCAAATCAATGGCCTTGCACTCTCTCTTTGGATTTTCTTCTGTATTGCTTGGGAGAGTACTAGGAGGAGTTTCAGTGACTCTTTTACTCAGCTGGCCCACTTGTGCCTCCAAATTTCTAATGGAGGACCTTGTTTCATTCATGAAACTTACAGTGGCCTTAGATAGATCAGAGACTATATTTGCTAAGCTAGATGGATTCTACTCAGAATTCTCTGTCTGTTGCTGAGTGGATGATGGGAAAGACTTGCTATTGCTAAACCTATTTCTTCCACCATTATTAAAGCCTTGTTGAGGCTTTTGTTGATCCTTCCATGAGAAATTTGGATGATTTCTCCATAAGGGATTATAGGTGTTTCCATAGGGTTTACCCATGTAATTCACCTCTGCTATTGCAGGGTTCTCAGGATCATAAACTTCTTCTTCAGAAGATGCCTTTTTAGTACTGTTGGATGATTCCTTCAATCTATTCAGACTCTAAGAGATCATATTGACTTGCTGAGTCAATATTTTGTTCTGAGCCAATATGGCATTCAGAGTATCAATTTCAA